>NC_138774.1:281321009-281376009 GCF_965119305.1 Pelophylax lessonae
GGTGGAATGCCAGGGCCCGGTCACAAGTGTGACCTTGGCGATCCTGGAAGTTCACCCACTGGTGTCAGTAGTTTTTATTTTTTGGTATTTTATTTGTATTATTTTTTTATCATTTTATTTTATTTTTTTACAATGTCACTGACTATGACTCTGTCCATTCAGAAAAGGAAGGAGCTGGTAAATGACATATTTACCGACCCTTTCCTGGTTTTCTATTGTGAACACATCCCCTGCAGCAGCCGGCAGGAAAGGGAAGGGAGCACAGGGGGGGGGGGCATCACAGTAGGGGGGGTGCTAGGGGAGCACAGAGGGGCCCAGAGAAAGCAGAACACAAGAGAGCTGGATAGGAGGAGTGGCGGGGACAGCACAAAGAGGAACCAATCTCCTCCATTGTCCTCCTGCAGCTACAGGAGGAAAAAGGAGGACAGTGATTTCTCTACATGCTGCCCCCCCCCCATCTCCTATCCAGGTGTACAGGGGCCCCCTTGGGCATGGGGCCCGGTTGCAATTGCAACCCTGCAACCCCTGCAATACATTATCGTGATAATTGAGAGGTAACAGGAATCTCCTTATAATCCATCCTGAAATAATGTAATGTGTCTCAATCAGCGCAATCCCAACAAAATAAACCAAATATGTTGTGTATATACAAAAGAAAAGAAGAAAAAAAAACAGTGCAAATTGATTGCTGCCAGTATTCTAGTGATTTCACTTCACTTTCATTATTCTGAATATAATATGAATACAGTGCAATCATGTATAATCTGTATACACCCAAAGTTGCTACACATGTTAAATAATTAAATGGCGTGAATAAACATTAATGCATCGTTACTGAATCACACACAAAAACTGAAAGTGAAATCAGCATACAATGTACCTATCTAAAAGTGACTGTCAAGTATCAGGATCCCACTAATTCCTCACACATAGGAAAAACAAAAACAGCAAATCTAGCGCTCTCTGTAAAAACGTGTTTTTTCGGTTCGGATGGCTCCACCCCACTGAAGAAGTCTTTTCGAAGACGCAACGCGTTTGGAAGGAGGAGCTGATACTTGATTTTCATTACCGAATTGACGTCTGTGAGCCGGTGGACTTTTACTAGGAGCCTATTACAGCTATCACGGCTTCGTGCTGTACAATGTGCGTGCTCATGTTATATTTTTGGCATAATAAACACGTTTTTTCGGAGAGCCCTAGATATGCTGTTTTTGTTTTCCTATGGCTGACTGTTATGCGTGAGGAATTAGTGGGATCCTGATACATCCAGGAACCAGGGCCGCTGATAAGGCAGTACAGACAGCCCTCTTGTACTGGGCATGAGCACCATCAGTTCAAAGGGGGGGCACAGGCACCTGCTGAGCAGGAGGGCCGGCTGTACTGTCTTATTGCAGCCACCGTTCCACTTCTGCCTCCCCCCTGCAGCGCTGACAACTTCTCCTCCTCTTTCCCCCTCCGGCTGCACTGCAGGGGGATTGGTCCTAGCACATCTGTTTTCCAGGCCCCCTGTTTGCCCTTTTCCCCCACAGCACCTCCGGCTTCCCTCCTCTCTACTTCTGCTGGCAGCTACTGTGGGCACAACGGGTGATGCTTCAGGACAGAGAGCGGGGGAAGGGGCCAGTAAATATGTAATTTCCCGGCTGCTTCCTTTCCTGAATGAACACAGTGAGCGAATGGTACCAATCGCTCCTGTGTCCATTCATCACTGAAGCATAGTAATCTGTGTTGGCTATGCTTCCGTTTTTGAATTAGCAGGACACCTCAGAGTGTTTCCTATTCATTAACTACTTCTGGACCGGAAGGATTTGCCCCCTTAATGACCAGGCCATTTTTTGCGATTCGGCACTGCGTTATTTTAACGGACAATTGCGCGGTCGTGCGACACTGTACCTAAATAAAATTGACGTCCTTTTTTCCCCATAAATAGAGCTTTCTTTTGGTGGTATTTGATCACCTCTGCGATTTTTATTTTTTTGCGCTATAAACAAAATAAGCGACAATTCTGAAAAAAATAAATATTTTTCACATTCTGCTATATAACATTCCCCAAAAAAAAAAATGTAAAATCAAAATTTTTTAACATTTTAGGCCAATTTGTATTCTGCTACATATTTTTGGTAAAAAAAAAAAAAAAAAACGCAAAAAGCATATTTTGATTGGTTTGCGCAAAAGTTATCGCGTCTACTAACTACAGGAAAGATTTATGTCATTTTTTTTTTTTTTACTAGTAATGGCGGCGATCTGCAAATTTTTTCGGGACTGCGACATTGCGGCGGACAGATCGGACCTCTAACTGACATTTTTGACACTTTTGGGGGGGGGGGGGGGGGGGGGGCCAGTGACATTACTACAGTAATCAGTGCTAAAAATATTTACTGTTACTGTACTAATGACACTGGCAGGGAAGGGGTTAACACAGTAAGTGATCAAGGGGTTAAATGTGTACCTAGGGGCGTGATTATAACTGTATGGGGGCGGGGCTTGTGAAATGATCACAGAGACCTGTGATCCTATATAAAAGGATCACAGGCGCTCTGTGATCATTCCAGAGAGAAGAACGGTCAGCTGTGTTTACAACAGCTGACCGTTCTTCTCTCTTAGCGGGGAGCGATCGCGGGTGGCAGGCGGCAATCGGAGTTGCCTGCCCCGTGCATCGGAGTCCCCAGTGACGAGTGGGGGCGGAAGGGTGCCACTGTCGGCGCACGCTCGCCCCCTAGCTGCAGGCGCGCGACCAACGTATACCTACGTCCGTTCACGCAGGAGCGGCTGCCTGCCGCAGTATCTGTGCTTCTGTGCTTCTGAGGCTGCAAAGAAAGGAACTGATAAATTTATGTCCACTTTTGGCCAGGAGGGGGAGCCTTGTCAGGTAGGCTGTATAGGGCCCTGTGATTTCTAACAGCAGCCCTGCCATATATATTTATCTCTACACAGAGCCTCGTTATCCCCAAGGGGGAACATCGTACTTTGACTCCCTGGTGAAACCGGAGTCAAAGTTGGAGGTGAGCTGCTAGTAGTTGCTGATGGTGGATTGTGTGAACACCTAAAGGGTTACCCGTTTCTTTTTGGACTGATTGATTATCACTGGAGGATTTTTTTATCTTTGAACTTTACTTGACAGTCACTTTTAGTCCCCGGGTTAACATTCGTGCAATGACAGACATTGCATGTGATTCGGAGAGCACTGCTCTGCAAATCACATGTAATGTCTGTGCGTTGTAAATTCAGCCATACAGCTTGCATGGCTGAATTTGCATCGCATTCGGACACACGGGACCCTTTTTGGGTCCGCAGCAGAATCAGTGTGAACCACCATGCGATCCAATTCCTGTCCGAAATGACAGTATGCAAACTGATCTGGGGGTGTCGTTAACTTCGTATTAGCCCAGCATTTCTCATATAGCAGTGTGAACTGCCTGCGATTTGAATGCGATGCGGGAACCTGCAGTGGATTCGCAGGGTTCCCGCATCGCATATACAGTGGGTACGGAAAGTATTCAGACCCCCTTAAATTTTTCACTCTTTGTTATATTGCAGCCATTTGCTAAAATCATTTAAGTTCATTCTTCTTCCTCACGAATGTACACATAGCACCCCATACTGACAGAAAAACACAGAATTGTTGACATTGTTGCAGATTTATTAAAAAAGAAAAACTGAAATATCACATGGTCCTAAGTATTCAGACCCTTTGCTGTGACACTCATATATTTAACTCAGGTGCTTTCCATTTCTTCTGATCATCCTTGAGATGGTTCTACACCTTCATTTGAGTCCAGCTGTGTTTGATTATACTGATTGGACTTGATTAGGAAAGCCACACACCTGTCTATATAAGACCTTCCAGATCACAAATGCATGTCAGAGCAAATGAGAATCATGAGGTCAAAGGAACTGCCTGAAGAGCTCAGAGACAGAATTGTGGCAAGGCACAGATCTGGCCAAGGTTACAAAAAGATTTCTGCTGCACTTAAGGTTCCTAAGAGCACAGTGGCCTCCATAATCCTCAAATGGAAGACGTTTGGGACGACCAGAACCCTTCCTAGAGTTGGCCGTCCGGCCAAACTGAGCTATCGGGGGAGAAGAGCCTTGGTGAGAGAGGTAAAGAAGAACCCAAAGATCACTGTGGCTGAGCTCCAGAGATGCAGTCAGGAGAAAGTTGTAGAAAGTCAACCATCACTGCAGCCCTCCACCAGTCGGGGCTTTATGGCAGAGTGGCCCGACGGAAGCCTCTCCTCAGTGTAAGACACATGAAAGCCCGCATGGAGTTTGCTAAAAAAACACCTGAAGGACTCCAAGATGGTGAGAAATAAGATTCTCTGGTCTGATGAGACCAAAATAGAACTTTTTGGCCTTAATTCTAAGCGGTATGTGTGGAGAAAACCAGGCACTGCTCATCACCTGTCCAATACAGTCCCAACAGTGAAGCATGGTGGTGGCAGCATCATGCTGTGGGGGTGTTTTTCAGCTGCAGGGACAGGACGACTGGTTGCAATCGAGTTAAAGATGAATGCGGCCAAGTACAGGGATATCCTGGACAAAAACCTTCTCCAGAGTGCTCTGGACCTCAGACTGGGCCGAAGGTTTACCTTCCAACAAGACAATGACCCTAAGCACACAGCTAAAATAACGAAGGAGTGGCTTCACAACAACTCTGTGACTGTTCTTGAATGGCCCAGCCAGAGCCCTGACTTAAACCCAATTGAGCATCTCTGGAGAGACCTAAAAATGGCTGTCCACCAACGTTTACCATCCAACCTGACAGAACTGGAGAGGATCTGCAAGGAGGAATGGCAGAGGATCCCCAAATCCAGGTGTGAAAGACTTGTTGCATCTTTCCCAAAAAGACTCCTGGCTGTATTAGATCAAAAGGGGGCTTCTACTAAATACTGAGCAAAGGGTCTGAATACTTAGGACCATGTGATATTTCAGTTTTTCTTTTTTAATAAATCTGCAACAATGTCAACAATTCTGTGTTTTTCTGTCAGTATGGGGTGCTATGTGGACATTCATGAGGATGAATAATGAACTTAAATGATTTTAGCAAATGGCTGCAATATAACAAAGAGTGAAAAATTTAAGGGGGTCTGAATACTTTCCGTACCCACTGTATGTGAACCGGCACTAAGATAAATTGCATGCTGATTACACTTTCAGTTTTTGTGTGATTAAGCGCTGGTTCATAGCTATGTGATGACAGACATCGCATGTGATTCACAGCGCACTGCTCTGCAAATCGCATGCGATGTCTGTGCGATGCAAATTCAGCCATATAGATTGTATGGTTGAATTTGCATTGAATCCAGACACAACTCGCACAGGACACTTTTTTTGGGTCCGCACCAGAATCGGATGACAATGGTATTCATACTCGGATACACTCCGGATACAAATCCGTCTGATCCCCACAGACATACCTGATTAGGAGCTTTCTCCAGAAGAGGGAACTAAAAGGCCAAGCTCAAACCCCAAAAAACCACCTCACACCATAATACCCCCTTCATCAAATGATTTGAACCAGTGCACAAAGAAAGGTCCGTAAAGGCATGGATGAGCGAGTTTGGGGTGGAGGAACCTGACTGGCCTGCACAGAGTCCTGACCTCAACCCGATAGAACACCGTTAGGATGAATTAGAGCAGGGACTGCGAGCCATTGTCCAAAATGTCTTGGTATGCTGACGCCTTAAGAGTTCCCTTCACTGGAACTAAGGGGCCAAGCCCAACCCCTGAAAAACAACCCCACACCATAATCCCCCCCTCCACCAAATGATTTGGACCAGTGCACAAAGCAAGGTCCATAAACACAGGAAGGAGCAAGTTTGGGGTGGAGGAACTTGACTAGCCTGCACAGAGTCCTGACCTCAACCCAATAGAACACCTTTGGGATGAATTAGAGCAGAGACTGCAATCCAGTTCTTCAGTGCTTGACCTCACAAATGCGCTTCTGGAAGAATGGTCAAACATTCCCATAGACACTCCTAAACCTTGTGGACAGCCTTCACAGAAGAGTTGAAGCTGTTATAGCTGCAAAGGGTGGGCCAACTCAATATTGAACCCTACGGACTAAGGCTGGGATGCCATTAAAGTTCATGCGCTTTTAAAGGCAGGCGTCCCAATACTTTTGGCAATATACCCACCCACATCTTGACTTACTAACAAACAGTGACTGATCAAGTCAGTTCAGTGCGATCTTCACCCCCCTTAGTGGTACAGGGGCATTTGGAGACTCATCAAAATGAGTGTCCCCATCCGAAGATTTCCCTTCTATTACTGTTCTGGTGTCAACCCAAAATTTGGGATTTTATTTTACTTTCACTTTCTATGATAACAGTAAATGGGACAGATAGAGAGGGTGAATCTCCCTCATGGGGACACATCAATAAAAAGAGAAGTGAGAAGGGAAAAATTAAAAGAAAATGTAGGGGGGGGGGATCTTCCCAAAGGACAATCCGTGTGAAAAAGCCAAGTCTACTAATGAGATGTCCAAGGAAGCCAGACCTTTTCCTACTTCCAGGGGCAGCCACGAGTTAAGATAGGTCAACTTATACAGCAGCAGAACACATCTATCATGTACTCCGAGGACGATACAGTAGGGGAAGAAACAGAGGCTCATTTACTCAAGATTTCCTGATGTGACAAATAAGAGCTTAATAGTTTCATATGGTGTGGTCTTTGGTCATCATCATGAATAACCAGAAGAGCAAGTCCTTGGATCACAGAAAGGCTTAGCTGAAAGCAAGAATTAAGGAGGTCACTGACTTCCAACCAAAACTGAGAAACTTTAGGGCACTCCCAAAATATGTGAATATAGGTGCCTGGCAGGGCCGTTTAAAGGAATTTGGGGGCCCCAAGCAAAATGGCACTGCCTGGGTAGAGCAGGCATCTCCGGCAAGTAGGTTTACGCTCAGGGTAAATCCTATTTACCCATACCGCCATGTAATAGACCCTATGAAGAAATGTAATTTGTATCAATTTATACCTGGAAGAAATAACCAATTTAGGACAGGCCTCCAGCTCCAGGCAATCCTTCCAGTCCTCTTTGTCAAGGGCTGGGATGTCAGCTTTTCATAGATCCCACAACTGCCTTACCATCAGAGAGTCCATACATAGGCAAGCTGCATATAGAGCAGAAAGAGGCTTACTTAGGTCATCTTGATCTAGAAATTCTTCAAATCGGGCTGGCTTGGAGGATGGGCACAAGAAAAAATTGAGCCCTGACGGCACAGTGATGTTGAACGTACCGAAAGAGCATCCAGCCCGGCAAAATTTCCTAGAGAGGTGGGAAAAGAGTAGCAAAGAGCCAGATGGCATACTATTTCCCAAAGTCTTAATTCCATATCTGGTCCACACCTGGGGATCTGGAATGGTGCGAAAGTGAAGCAATGTAGGATTCCCCTACAGGGGTTTGCGTGGGTGCAGGGCTGCCATCAGGGGGGGGGGACAGCCCATACACATGTAGGGGGCCCAGGGATTCTGAGGGGCCCGGCTGGCCAGGCCCCAACCAACGAGATTGAGTTGTTGTTTTTGTAGTAACTAGCAATTGCTCAAGCAGGGCGGCCAAAGAGTAAGCCGATGCAGCCGAAGGGAAGTCTCTTTGCTGGATTGGGCTTTCTCTTTGCTGAATATTTGAGGTCATCTCTTTGCTGGATTGGATTCATTTTCATGTATTAAGTTGTAAGAGTGTTAAAATAAGTGTGTGCATTGAAGGACTCGTGGGACGGCCAGAGGGTGGGTCCTGGGGAATATTGGTTTTCAGGCCGGAGGGGCCCAGGCCTAAAGCTGTGTAAGGGGCCCCGACATTTCTGATGGCTGCCCTGCGTGGGTGACCAATGATTTACCTGAAGAAATCTAGGCCAAACTGCTCCCCACACCCATAAAATGGCTGTAGTAAGATTAGGAAGCATGGCATAAGCCCTCGGTCCCAGATACCAGATTCTGGAGTTCTGAAAGAGAGCCAAGAAATGCACCCTCCAGAGAGATCACAGCATTGAAGATCCACCAAACCACCAATGGAGAGTAACCAGGAGGGCCGCCCAATAATAAGTCTGGAAATTGGTAAGGGACAAACCCCTGAAACGCTGTGGGTGTTGTATGGTGGATTTCACCAACTGGGGAAGGATCCCATGCCAAATAAACATACTCACGCAGCGGCCTATCTCTGGGCAATTCCAAAAAACATTTGTAAATTTGGGCAAGATAATTATCACCAAAAGATTGAGTGGGAGATTGGTCCATGAGGCACACCATTCCCGGAGTAGCAAAAGCAGGGGATACAATTTTTTTTTTAGTAAAAGCAGCCAGATCCCACCTCACCTGCATGCCCCAAATACCTAAACTCGTCCCCCCAGCACAAAGGCCCATCTGGCCCCAGAGTCTAGAGCAGGCATGTCCAACCTGCGGCCCGGGGGCCACATGCAGCCCGGAACCCCAGGCAATGCGGCCCACTGCCCCTAACAATTTTATTTTGCTGGGGAGGAAGGAAGTCGGGTCGGGGGCTTGGCCACAGTGGCTTCCAACTAATGGTAGGCAGAGGCATAAAGCTACAATTTTTCCTTCTAGCTGTCCCTTATTGGACTTTCTACATGTAAATCTACATATCGGGGCTCCTTGTTGGAGGAAAAGTTGGTAACAGTAAAATCAGCAATTTGGTGGGGAAATCAATTTTGCCAAAATCACTCCACTCATTCCCACTCTCAACATCCCCTGGACACTTGTCACAAGCAAAGAGACTGGCCACATTCCGAAGATATGAGATATGAGCAGTGATAAAACATTATCGTTGCAGGCAGTGAACACAAAAGGTCCAACAAGACCCTCCTTTGTCACCCAGGAGAGGTCTAAGTCATAGATGATTTAGCTGATTCTAAAATCCGTAATTCATTGGTGGAATTAATTTTGCCAAAATCACTTTTCTCATGCCCTACACTCAACATTCCCTGGACTCCTGCCCCCACTTTGGGGGGGGGGCTGCTGAATTCATCTACAATGGTTCAGACGTAGATAGAAAAGAGAAATAAAATTAGAAAACATTACATTGTCAATTCAGAGACTCTCCATGTGACCCTAGGCCTTGGCCCACATGTACCATTATGGTAAGTACAGCCTCAACTATGAAGCATTCAGTGACATTTTTGTATGGCATTGAGTAAACCTGCAGTCTTCTTACCAGTTTCTAGTATTTATCGCTTGATTTATAATTAATATTCCTCAACTTCTCCCACCAACTTATATTTTTGATGGATTATATTGCTAATGGACCTTGGAAAAGTTACGTTGTCTATATAGTTGTATGACAGTGCTATGTGCTACAAAGATTATTACCAATATCTTGTAATAGAATATTAAATGCCATTCATGTGACAAATCAGTGAAGAGTAAACTAATCCAAGCTAAAAAGCAATGGTAATTCAAAAATGTTTTCTCTGGCTTATGACTTATATTCATGAGACATGGACGGCCCATGGTGGACATCAGCCTAGACCATGGGTGTCCAACCTTTTGGCCTCTCTGGGCCACATTGAGTGTAGAGAAATTTTCTCGGGCCGCATATAAAATATATACTACTGTATAGTTAAGATATATAAGTAATAAAACGCCTCCGCGCCCTTCCCGCACTGCCGCGCCCCCCTCCCCAGCACTAATTTAACACAACTAGAGGATGATTCCTTCAGTGTCAGCCTCTGCCTACAGTTAGCTGGAAGCCGCTGTGGCCGTGCCCCCGACCCGCCTTCCTTCCTCCCCAGCAAAAAAAATTAAATTGTCAGGGGGCAGTGGGCCGCATTGCCTGTGGTTCCGGGACGCATTGCCTGTGGTTCCGGGCCGCATGTGGCCCCCGGGCCGCAGGTTGGACATGCCTGGCCTAGACAGATTGAGTTAGTTATCAATTTCATGCTAAATATTACCTAAACTTTTGTTACCTGTCTGCAGATTTGGACTGTGATGAGGGAAAAATGGGAGTTTGCGTCCCCAAAATTTTCGGCCAAAATTGGGACATCTTGCCAAAATTTTCCTATTTGGAGGACTGCATTGTAGACAATGGGCACAGGTCTTGAAATGCCTATGAGGGTTATAGACGCTATAGATATATTACTTGCACTCCAAATGTTTTCCCACATATTTGCTACTTGCTGTCAGGAACGTGTCCTGTTCTTTGTCAGAACAGCTCCTGTTCTATGACAGCTGCTGGTCCCATTCCAGCATCCTTGTTTTGGCTATGATGCATCCCTGTTTGTCTGTCCACCTGCAAGGTGATTGATGTGGCCAGTCTCTGGGTGAAGACCAAACCTGATTTAAGCCATTCAAGTCTGCAGTCTCATGCTTGTGATAGTTACATGTGCCCAAGCTGCCTGTTTGTCTGTCCTGCTCTGCTGTTTGGATTCCCTTGTTGATGACCTCTGATCGGATATCGGAGTATTCTCTAAACTCTGCCTGCCTTTTGACTACAGATTGAGCCTAACTATTCTAAACCTTGCCTGCCTTGTACCTGGACTGTTATTGAACCACTCTGTCTGTCTGCCAACCGCAAGTACCTGTTTGCTTTGAGTGGTGGCCAGGCATTATAGCATTGTGTATAAGACCTAAGGGGGACCGAGTACCGGTAGGCCTGCTTGCTTTATGGGAAAGGATGCTGCTCTAGGTAAAGAACACAAAAGCCAGTTATAGTGTCTGTACACCTGCGTTGTCATGGACTTGCAATAATGGTTGGCAAGCTTAGCTGTCCCTTCATGTCTGTATTAGAGGTCAGATTCCACTTCTGGTTCCTTTTTATCACCTCTATTTCCTGTTCCTGCCCCCCACAGGTCATCACAGGAAGTCTATATTAACCAGTGCACTGCAGGTCTGCTTTGCTGTTCAACAGTGTTTGTTTCCTGTTTCCTGTTTACCGTGTGCTTCATCTACTTTTCTGTGTACCGACTCTGGCTTGTCTCTGACTATTCCTGTTTACCTGTTACCCTGACCTTTGCCCTGTCCCTTGGTTACCCTTGTCTGCCTGTTACTCCGACCTCGGCTTACCCATCACCATTCCGTGTGTCCTGAGTGGCTGCTTCCCTTCTCTCCCTACGGAGTGTGACCTGGGGGACCCCATGGGCCGCGACCTGGGCCCAGCTGCAGCCAAGTCCATCCTCACCACTAGAGGCTCTGGTGAACACCTGCTGGGTCTTAGACTCCGCGCCCTGGGGAATCTTGGGCTCACATTCCGGTCCATCCGCAGCAGTCTGCTATCGGGTTCACTACCTTGCGCTGCGCCCTTGCCTCCAACAGGGTGCAGTTGTCACCTGGCCACAGGTGACCTGACATGCGTTATGGGTAAATGTTACACTTGCCTATTTGGTAGGACTGTGATGATTAGTTTGGATGGGGGAAAATGGGAGTTTGCTTTTGCAGAAATTTTGGTCAAAAGTGGGACATTTTGCAAAAAATTTAGAAATTTAGAGAAATGCACCGGAAACAATGGCCAAAGGGTTTGTATTACCCCCATGGTTATGGAAGCTCTTTTCAACTATTCTGAAACTGTTCTTTTACCAAAAAAATAGTAATCCTAATGGTAAACTTGCCACTAACTCTAAAGATAAACTTACGTTTTAATGATTCACCTGATGGCATTTCTAGTCCTAACGCTGGCACTAGCTTTAATAGTAAGCTATCCCTAGCTATCAACAAAGACATGGAACATAGCCAGGAGCACTGGTAGCTCTTAGTTTTGAAAAATAACTTTTTTGAAGCAAATTTTACGTAAAAGTGCAAAATGAAACTCTCTTATTCAGCTCAGCGGTCAACTAATAGTTTCCTTTATCCATGTTAAAAGCACAAATGGATAAATCTCCCTCAGTTTTTAGAATACCCAAACGATGACAGCAACTGATCTGCTGCAATCACTGTTCAGCTGAATTTTTTTGGCCCAGCAACAGCAACAGAAAATGTCTGTGGCCTCCACTTGTAAAACCATTCCTGTTTTGGAGGTTGTCTCATTGTTGCCCATCTAGTGCACCTATTGTTAATTTCACTAACACCAAAACAGCTGAAACTGATTAGCAGCCCCCTCTGCTTCTTAACTGACCAGGTCAATATCCCAGGATTTTAACCACTTAAGCCCCGGAAGATTTTACCCCCTTCCTGACCAGGGCCTATTTTGCGATTCGGCACTGCGTGATTTTAACGGACAATTGCGCGGTCGTGCGACGCTGTACCTGAATGAAATTTACGTCCTTTTTTTCCCACAAACAGAGCTTTCTTTTGGTGGTATTTGATCACCTGTGCAATTTTTACTTTTTGCTCTATAAACAAAAAAAGAGCGTAAATTTGAAAAAATAATAATATTTTTCACATTTTTTTATATGAAATTCCCCCCCAAAAAATGTAAAAATCTAAATTTTTTAACATTTTAGGCCAATTTGTTTTCTGCTACATATGTTTGGTAAAAAAAAAATCACAAAAAGCATATTTTGATTGGTTTGGGCAAAAGTTATTGCGTTTACTAACAAAGGGAAAGATTTTTGTCATTTTTGGTGTTTTTTTTTTTTAACGAGTAATGGCGACGATCTGTGTTTTTTTTGCGGGACTGCGACATTGCAGCGGACAGATCGGACCCTTAACTGACATTTTTGACACTTTTGGGGGTTCCAGTGACATTACTACAGTAATCAGTGCTATACATATGCACTGTTACTGTAAAAATGACACTGGGAGGGAAGGGGTTAACTTTATTGGAGAGGGAGGGGTTAAATGTGTCCCTAGGGGCGTGCTTCTAACTGTGATTGGATGTGGCTGTGTGTGTAACAGCACAGATCAAGGGTCCTACATAGCAGGACCATATGATCTGTGCTTTTACACAGGGAAGAATGACAGGCGGCTTTGTTTACATTAGCCGCCTGCCTTTCTCCCTCTCCACCCGACGATCGCGAGTGACCGGCGGACATTAGGTCCGCCGGTCACACGCGCAGGCTTCTTAGGGTACGAGCGGGGGCGGGAGCGCGCCTTAGGCGGCGCGTGCTCGCCCCCTATTGGCTCCCAGGCTAGTGACGGTACGTCACTTTGCCTGGGAGGGCCTGACCGCCGCCGTATATAGTCGGGCGGCGGTCGGCAAGTGGTTAATTGAGCATCATAGAGGAAAGACCCACTATTATAGAGATACACCAATCCCATAAAACGCAGGAGGACCCCTAGAGGCAGGAGGAGATACACCAAGGAGCAGGAAAAGATACCATTATATGGTTTTACCTTATAGCAGTAAGGTGAGAGGCTTATGATGATCACATAGGTGTCACAACACTAGAAGGAAGAGACACCGGATTAACACACTTAATGGTGAAGGGACACACTCATCTATACTAATAGCTCAGTATCTATATGGAGCAAATAACTGACTCTATCCTTATGTGTGTTCTATGTTTTATTTTTACCTCTTTTCATTTTGAATTGCACTGTTTAATATATTTATGTCTGTGGTTTCACATAAACCGAGCACACTGAATTATCTATTTTTGCACATGATTTACAAGCACCACTTGAACAGATCGTTTATCTTATTTATGCTGAATAACTAGTTTGGGTATCATATTTAGTTTATGTATTATTATTATTTTTTTCGTATTTTCTGGCACTAATATTTTATGTGGTACATATAGTGATCACAAAGAAATAATTTACATTAATGGCACAGCACCAATAACCGTTTCACGTGCATTTGTATTCAGCTCCCTTTACTCAAAAAAAACGCTAACTAAAATCTAGTGGAACCAATTGCCTTCAGAAGTCACCTAACCAGTGGCGGCTGGTGCTTTAAAATTTTTTTTTGGGGAGGGGGGCGCAAACAGAAAAATGTAATAGGCATTGCTTTACGGCAAAAAACGCTGTAAAAAATTGCGTGACTTTGTGGTCGCAAAAGTGTGCAAGGGGCCTTCACTAATTAAGGTATAGTGTGCCCCCTTTCAATGCAGAGAGACCAGCGTGCCCCCTTTCAATGCACAGTGACCAGCATGCCCCCTTTCAATGCACAGTAACCAGCGTGCCCCCCTTTCAATGCACAGTGACCAGCGTGCCCCCTTCCAATGCACAGTGACCAGCGTGCCCCCCTTTCAATGCACAGTGACCAGCGTGCCCCCTTTCAATGCACAGTGACCAGCGTGCCCCCCTCAAAACAGTGACCAGCGTACATGCCCCCTTTTAATGCAGTGACCAGCGTACATGCCCCTTTCAATGCAGTGACCAGCGTACATGCCCCCTTTCAATGCAGTGACCAGCGTACATGACCCCTTCAATGCAGTGACCAGCGTACATGCCCCCTTTCAAAGTAGGGACCAGCATACATGCCCCTTTCAATGTAGTGACCAGCATACATGCCCCCTTCAATGTAGTGACCAGCGTACATGCCCCTTTCAATGTAGTGACCAGCATACATGCCCCTTTCAATGTAGTGACCAGCGTACATGCCACCTTGAATGTAGTGACCAGCGTACATGCCACCTTGAATGTAGTGACCAGCATACATGCCCCCTTTCAATGTAGCGACTAGTGTACATGCCCCTTTCAATGCAGAGACCAGCGTGCGTGCGTGCCCCCTTCAATGCAGTGTGCCGCCCCCCCCCCCAAACTAGTGCACTTACCTGGAGCCCTGGAGCAGTCCCGGCATCGGCTTCTCTTCAGTTCCACGGCGGGGCGTCTCCATGAGTCCTCCCGCTCCCGCCTCCTCCTCGGCCAATGGCATGGGGTTTGCCTTGCGGCCAATCAGGAAGCACGTATCGGACGCGCTCCCTGATTGGCCAGGAGGAGGATCTATGTGACAATAGTGAATTTTCATTAGCTATTGTCACACAATGGGTGGGCTCGGGACGCACTGCTCTGTGCCCCGGGTCCACCCTTTGCATTACCCTATTAGAGCCTCTGGCTCTAATCAGGTGATGCAAAAAAAAAAGCCCCATTGAACTCCATGCGCCCGGCGCCCCTGCATGTAGATTAGGGGGCCGGATGCATGGATAGGGGGGGCGGCTCTCCTGCGCCCACAACGAACCGGCCGCCACTGCACCTAACTAATAAAAAATAGTCCACCTGTGAGTAATTTAATCTCAGTATAAATACAGCTGTTGTGTGAAGCCCCCAGAGGTTTGTTAGAGAATCTTAGTGAACAAACAGCATCATGAAGGCCAATGAACACACCAGACAGGTCAGGGATAAAGTTGTGGAGACGTTTAAAGCAGGGTTAGGTTATAAAAAAATATCCCCAGCTTTGAACATCTCACGGAGCGCTGTTCAATCCATCATATGAAAATGGAAAAAGAGTATGGCACAACTGCAAACCTACCAAGACATGGCCGTCCATCTAAACTGACATCCCGGGCAAGGAGAGCATTCATCAGAGACGCAGCCAAGAGGCCCATGGTAACTCTGGAGGAGCTGCAGAGATCCACAGTTCAGGTTGGAGAATCTGTCCACAGGACAACTATTAGTTGTGCACTCCACAAATCTGCCCTTTATGGAAGAGTGGTAAAAAGAAAACCACTGTGGAAAGAAAGCCAAAAGAAGTCCCGTTTGTAGTTTGCGAGAAGCCATGTGGGGGACAAAACAAACATGTAGAAGAAGGTGCTCTGGTCAGATGAGACCAAAGTTAAACTTTTTGGCCTAAAAGCAAAACGCTGTGTGTGACAGAAAACTAACACATAACCCTGAACACACCATCCCCACTGTAAAACATGGTGGTGGCAGCATCATATTGTGGGGATGCTTTTCTTCAACAGGGACAGGGAAGTTAGTCAGAGTTGATGAGAAGATGGTTGGAGCCAAATACAAGGCAATGTTAGAAGAAAACCTGTTAGAGTCTGCAAAAGACTTGAGACTGGGGCGGAGGTTCACCTTCCAGCAGGACAACGACCCTAAACATACAGCCAGAGCTACAATAGAATGGTTTACATCATGTGTTAGAACACCCCAGTCAAAGTCCAGACCTAAATTCAACTGAGAATCTGTGGCAAGACTTGGAAATTACTGTTCACAGACGCTCTCCATCCAATCTGACAGAGCTTGAGTGTCATGGACAATTGTCATGGGCAATAGTTTGGCAAGCTTACCTGTCCCATCATGTCTGTATTAGAGGTCAGACTGTACTTCTGGTTCCTTTTTATCACCTCTCCTTCCTGTTACTGCCCCACCCAGGTCATCACAGGAAGTCTATATTAACCAGTGCACTGAAGGTCTGCTTTGCTGTTCAACAGTGTTAGTTTCCTGTTTGCCGTGTGCTTGAACTACTCTTCTGTGTACCGACTTTGGCTTGTCTCTGACTATTCCTGTTTGCCTGTTACCCTGACCTTTGGCCTGTCCCTTGACTACCCTTGTCTGTCTGTTACCCCGACCTCGGCTTACCCATCACCATTCTGTGTGTCCTGAGTGACTGCTTCCCTTCTCTCCCTACGGAGCGTGACCTGGGGGACCCCAGGGGCCGCGACCTGGGCCCAGCTGCAGCCAAGTCCATCCTCACCACTAGAGGCTCTGGTGAACACCTGCTGGGTCTTAGACTCAGCGCCCTGGGGAATCTTGGGCTCACGTTCCGGTCCATCCGCAGCAGTCTGCTATTGGGTTCACTACCTTGCGCTGCGCCCCTGCCTCCAACAGGGTGCAGTTGTCACCTGGCCACAGAGCTATTTTGCAAAGAAAAATGGGCAAAAATGTCCTTCTCTAGATGTGCAAAGCTGGTAGAGACATCCCCAAAAAGACTTGAAGCTGTACTTGCAGTAAAAAGGGGTTCTACAAAGTATTGACTGAGGGGGGCTGAATATAAATGCATGCCACACTTTTCACATATTTCTTTGGAAAAAAATTTGAAAACTTGTGAAAAAATTTGTGCCACTTTGTGTTGGTTTATCACACAAAATTGGTCTATCCACACACACCTACACAGGTTGAACTGAATGGACTATTGTATTTATTCAACTTCAACTACTATGTAACTATGTAAAATCCCAATAAAATACATTTACATTTTTGATTGTAACATGATGACTAAATGTGGAAAATTTCAAGAGGTATGAATACTTTAATGCACTGTATCTTATAAAAACAGCTCAGAATGATTCTTCACATGGCAGGATGCTCATGTACCTTGAATGTGCAAAGGCTATTTCTTATATGTTTTTATGATTATATGTTCTGTAAAGCTACTATTTCATTGTGTATGTCGCATACCACAAAAAAAAAAAAAAAAAAAGTAAAAAGTTATTATACCTGGCCAGTAGTCATTGGTCTTGCACAGGGATCCTATTGATGACCACTTTCAAACTCTTCCATGATGTATCCAAAACTTAAAAGTTTGTGCTTGAGTTATCATTCAACTGTTACTTGACTTTCAAAATACTTAAGGGGGAGGGAGGCAGACGCTGGGACCTGCCCTTAATAGATAGCTTGCTACAATATATAACAAGCCATCACATTTATAAACTGCTACAACTAGTTTTCCTTGTTGCTAGATTAATGATAACAATAGGAACAGGATATATGAAAAATTGTGGTTGCTACCTAGAAGCTTGAAGCTGCAGCTTATACCTAGCATTTGTGCAGAAGACAAAATATTACTATTTTTCTTGGAAGTGCTACAATAACTCCAATATGGCATATGAAGAAGGAGAGATGATTGAGTTTTTGACCATTTCCATGACAAGGATTACAGGTAAGTACATCTGAGTACTGTAAAATGATCCAGTAATGGTTATATGCAAGAAGCAGGTTCCTGAAATGTAGCACACCCTTTTCATAGTACTTCATGACATGCCATCATTACAGCAATTAATCTGAACATATAGTCCAAGGGGGATTTAAATTAAAACTAATGGGCTTCTTCTTTTAATTATGGAAAGTATGACAAAAGTACTCTATATGGGCAAATAGTTATGGACACCTGACCATCACGCCAGTTGAGCTTGCTGGACATCCCATTCCAATACCAGATGCATAAAATCAAGCACACAGCCAATGAATCACCTTTGGCATACAATAGCATACGAAGACATTGTAGACAATTGTGTGCATCCAGATGTGAGGCAACGTTATTGGGAACGCTCTATGCTGTCCTAGCACGAAGGTTCCCCAGGGTACAAAGTCAACTCCATTAAGACATGGCTTGACCAGTTTAGTGTTGAGGAACTTGAGTAGACTTTACAAAGCCATAAACTCAATCATTTGGAACAGCTACGGCATTAATTGGAATGGCAATTGTGAGCCAGGTCTTCTCCTCCAATGCTAGTACTTGACCTCATAAATGTTCTTTTGGCTGATTGGGCACGGTATTGGGAATGCTCTATGCTGTCCTAGGACAAATGTGCCCCAGGGTACAAAGTCAACTCCATTAAGACATGGCTTGACAAGTTTAGTGTTGAGGAACCTGAGTAGACTTTACAAAGCCATAAACTTAATCATTTGGGACAGCTACGGGATGAATTTGAATGCCAACTGTGATCCAGGTCTTCTCCTCCAATGCTAGTACTTGACCTCATAAATGTTCTTTTGGCCGATGGGGCACAGTATTGGGAATGCTCTATGCTGTTCTAGCACGAATGTGCCCCAGGGTACAAAGTCAACTTAAGACATGGCTTGACCAGTTTAGTGTTGAGGAACCTGAGTAGACTTTACAAAGCCATAAACTCAATAATTTGGAACAGCTACGGGATGAATTGGAATGGCAATTGTGAACCAAGTCTTCTCCTCCAATGCTAGTACTTGACCTCATAAATGTTCTTTTGGCTGATGGGACACAGTATTGGGAATGCTCTATGCTGTTCTAGCACAAATGTGCCCCAGGGTACAAAGTCAACTCCATTAAGACATGGCTTGACCAGTTTAGTGTTGAGGAACTTGAGTAGACTTTACAAAGCCACAAACTCAATCATTTGGAACAGCTACGGGATAAATTGGAATGCAAATTGTGAGCCAGGTCTTTTCCTCCAATGCTAGTACCTGACCTCATAAATGTTTTTTTGGCTGATGGGGCACAAATTCCCACAGACACCCTACAAACGCTTGTGGAGTGGAGGCTGTTATAGGTGCAAAGGCGGAGGGAACTCCATGCTAATACCAGTGGTTTAGGAATGGGATCTCCAACAAGGTCATATAGGTGTGATGGTCAAGTGTCCACAAACCTTAGTCTAAAAACGCTAACATATGTCCTAAAATTTAGAGAGATTAGCTAATATTTGGGAGATGCATCTAATTTATTAATTCTTTCAAACACGTAAAGAGTGCTAAATCCTATTGGTTGCAAGAGACGGCACCTCAACTTTTTGTTGGTCCATTTTTCATAACTCAGACCATGCAAGTAATTTCTAAATAAAAGTATGTAGCATTCAACAGCATGCATGAGTATTGGAGATGCACAAAATTATTAACGTAATTTTGCAGATTTCGGGAAATACAATTGGATCTGCTGGAAAGGCGGAATTAAGGTGGTTTTTGTGTTCTTGGGGGTTACAAAAACTCTTTCCAACTATCCCGGATCTGTTCTTGTGCCAAAAATGCCCCCTCAATTAGCCATATTATTATTAAACAGAAAAAATAAAACATTTATAAGGGACAGTATGCAAATAGCAATTATAAAAAAATAAATTAAAAAATCACAAAAAAAGAAGTGCTAAATTCAAAACTTAAACTGGCCTCACTACAGCTACCAAAAAAACCCCCATAAATAAATATATTAAAAAAGCAAATTTTTAAAGCAAAATTCCCTTCTGCAGTTTAAGAAGCAAAATGTTTAGTCTCAATCAGTAATTTTAAGGCAAAAACACGCCAATAACCCCTAATCCTGGAGAGTACTAGATACAAGAAAAAAGATTTTCCTTGCCCCTTTTTATTGGTATCGAAACGTATGCACTTGAAACTAACACCGCAAATCCCTAAAAACAAGATGATACTTGATAAAAATATCATGTAATATAATAATGATTATAATTTTTATTATTATAAGTAGTAGTAGTATTCCTACTATTAATATTCTCATTATTATTATTCATATTAATATGATTTGATAATATAGTCAAATAATAATAAGTAATAATATTATTATTATTATTATCTTTGTTGTTATTGCTATTATTATAGTTGTTGTTATTAATAGTATTGTTGTCGTTATTTTATAATAATAATATAAGCAAATAATAATAAAAATATTAATCAATAAAGTATAAATCCCTCGTGATAATATAGTAGTAAAAATAAATTATATGTGTGTATATATATACACATATATATATATATATATATATATATATATATATATATATATATATATATATATATATATAATGTATATATGTCTCAAAAATGCAGCTGCTTCTAAACCAAAATAACTACTGCTGGTGTTCCTTCATTATAAGTGTGGTTTTCACTATTTGATATATAAGAATAAAAATATGTTAATTATATCATAATAATTATAATTTTAAAAAATATATTTTCATTAGAAGTGTGGTTTTCACTATTTGATATACAATAATACAAATATGTTAATTATATAATAATAATTATAATTTAAAAAATTATTTTCATCATGTACCGTATTATCTTTCTGGTTTTTAGTAAAATAACTTGCCCAAATTGTTAGAAATCTTAAAGAGAAATTAAACAAACAAAATTAAACTCAGTTATCAATACAAGTTTAACAGATTTAGGATATCGTTCTCTCAAATGCATAAGGGAACCTGACTGTTTGCAGTAGACAATTTCTTTGGTCTATTTTTGCTAAATCCTGGACCTCAAGCAAGTATGTAGCATTTTTTATCTACTGTATCAGAAGCAGAAAATACAACTAGAGGCTTTGACTGGGAGGGGAGGATGAGTAACACTAACCTTGATAGTAGCAACAATCCCAGGAGTTGGAATTATTCCATTTTTCATTACAGACTTCGCTCCATGCGTTTCCATAGAACAGGGCAAAAGTATTGAAATTTTTACAGCTATATCCAAACTAGGAGTCTGCATCAAAAGTTGAAGATGATAAGGTGATGATGGAAGTGTACAAAAATTTGACAGCCCATGTTTACCTTTGGAAAGGTAAAGGTAATGGAAAAAAAACCTTAAAAATAGTTAGATGTTCTCCTCGTGTCTATTTAGACTAAAAACATCATGAATGACATGTGAGCCAGCTGAAGATGCTGGTAGAGAATGCAAAAAAGCAGCAGGTGAAATTTTATGTAGGGCAGGTAAGGGCGTGCATGCTTCACTGTTCAGATCAGAGCGAAAGGCCAAGGTGAAGAAAGAGCAGATGTTATTTTTGGCTTTATGCTGTAGATTTAAAATGCATAAGAAAGAACTTTATTTATTTATTTATTTATTTAATTATGAACTTTTGCTGGAGACGAGTAGCTTTAATTATTTGCTAAAAAAAAGTTATAGATCAATTTTCAGCAATTTAAAAATTAACCATATTGAATTGCAATACCGGCTTAAATGACGACATTTTAAAAAAAACATGCAAGACTTTGCGTTGGTTATTTTTTTGTTGTATGAAGCGAGAGAAAATGTTTCACTCCCAATTAAATTTCCAGAGACTCCCGTACAGTAGATAAAAAAATAAAAATAAAAGACTACCAGAAAAATAGACAAAGTGGTCCCTTGAGTCTGCCCTTTATTTCTTTCCTTTTTTTTTTGCTTGCGGAGGATAGACCTACATTCATCCCAATCATTTTTAGATTGACTAGCTGTTAATTAACTCATGACCTCTGCTGCTACCTCTTTTGGGAAAATAATACTTTCCTTCTGCTAGTTCGAGGTCATGTCCCTGTGTTCTTGATTTCAGCTTTACTTTGAAAATGCTGCAAACCTGAATTATATTCGCACACTTTTCTATAAATTATATAAAAAAATAAAATAAATAATTGCATAACCATTCGTCCAGGGGATCTGCACGTACATTTATTCTGTGGGAATAAGGCTACGCTATATTACCAAAAGTATTGGGACACCTGCCCTTACACGCACATGAACTTTAATGGCATCCCAGTCTTATGCCTCGTACACACGCAATGATTATCGGCCGACCGATCGGCCGACTTTTGTCCAGAGTTGTGTTTTGTTGGTTGGAATGTGCCTAGACTGCACACGAATTTTCTCGGCCAACAAAAATCAACTTCAAAAGTGATGTCATGTTCTGGTTTACTTTTCGTGTGTTTTTTCTTCTCTGAGCATGCCCAGTCTTGCTCATCAGATTTTTGTATGCCGAAATCTGTACTGACTGACGGAAAATCGGCCGTTGTGTTGACGGCCAACAAAAATTTTTAGCCTGCACACCAGATTTTATTCGGCCGAAAAGTCAGAGTCGGTTGTCGAAAGCATCATACTAACAAGCCGAAAATCGGAGAATCAGACGTTGGCCGAAAATTCCCGGCCAATAATCGATGCGTGTGTACGAGGCTTTAGTCTGTAGGGTTCAATATTAAGTTGGCCCAGCCTTTGCAGCTATAACAGCTTCAACTCTTCTAGGAAGGCTGTCCAAAAGGTTTACGGTGTATCTATGGGAATGTTTGATCATTCTTCCAGAAGCGCATTTGGGAGGTCAGGCACTCATGTTTGAGGAGAAGACCTGGTTCACAGTCTGCGCTCTCATTAGTCCCAAAGGTGTTCTATCGGGTTGAGGTCAGGACTCTTTGCAGGCCAGTCAAGTTCCTTCACCTCAAACACGCTCATCCATGTCTTTATGGACTTAAGATTGTCCTCTACTTGGCTCCATTCAACTCTGATCAGCTTCCCTATCCCTGCTGAAGAAAAGCATCCCCATAACATGATGCTGCCACCACCATGTTTCACGGTGGTGATGGTGTGTTCAGAGTGATGTGCAGTGTTAGTTTTCCCCCACACATTTGCTTTTTGGCCAAAAAGTTCAATTTTGGTCTCATCTGGCACCTTTTTCCACATGTTCGCTGTGTCCCCCACATGGCTTCTCACATACGGGACTTCTTATGGCTTTATTTCAACATTGGCTTTCTTCTTGCCACTCTGCCATAAAGGCCAGATTCGTGGAGTGCACGACTAATAGTGGTCCTGTGGACAGATTCTCCCACCTGAGCTGTGGATCTCTGCAGCTCCTCCAGAGTTCCCATGGGCCTCTTGGCTGCTTCTCTGATGAATGCTCTCCTTGTCCGGCCGGTCAGTTTAGATGGATGGCCATGTCTTGGTAGGTTTGCAGTTTTGCCATACTCTTTCCATTTTCGGATGATGGATTGAACAGTACTCTGAGATGTTCAAAGCTTGGGATATATTTTTTTTAACCTAACCCTGCTTTTAACTTCTCCACATCTTTATCCCTGACCTGTCTGGTGTGTTCCTTGGCTTTCATGATGCTGTTTGTTCACTAAGGTTCTCTAACAAACTTCTGAGGGTGTCACAGAACAGCTGTATTTATACTGAGAATAAAATACACAGAGGTGGACTCTGTTTACTAATTAGGTGACTTCTGAAGGCAAATGGTTCCAATGCATTTTAGTTAGGGGTATCAGAGTAAAGGGGGGTGATATAAATGTACGCCACACTTTTTACATATTTATTTGTAAAAAATTTTGAAAACTTTATCATTTTCCTTCAACTTCACAATTATGTGCCACTTTGTGTTGTTCTATCACAGGGAAAGGGCCAGAAAAGAATGATAAAGCAAAAAAGAAAGAAAAGGGATAAGGGGAGAAAGGCTCCAGGAATGGTAACTGAAAAGGACGAAAGTACCCCAATTGCAACCAAAATTATCAATCAATCAATGTGCATAGTCGTCCCATGGCCTCCAAACCTTTTCTGACTCTAAACGCTTCTGAGAGTTCTCTATAATGCTTGCGAGTATCTCATGGGCTATAATCCACAAGCTCTTCTGCCGTGCCTGGGAGGCAGGGACAAGTCTTTTCCCAACATCTGATGGTAAGCTTAGCTGCTAGGAGGATAAAAAAAACTGAAAATTTACTATCAATACTTTCCATAATTTTCCTTTTCTGATGGACTCCATTACAGCATATGTTTGGGTAGCCCCGCCCTCGCTTCTACCCCATATGACCCCACTCCCATAAATTTTCAGGCTGAGCCAGAGGCGGTGTTCCGTAACTAGCTTACTCATGACTCTGGGAGGGAACTCCTTCTGCCATGGAGTCCATCAGGAAAGGAAATTTATGGTAAGTTTTGATAGTAAATTTTCTGTTTTCCTAACAGACTTCAATTACAGCATACGTTTGGGAACTAACTAGCTCAAAGAACAAGGGTGGGATGTTGGAAAAGTAGGGTTTCAATCATAGCTAACATAAAGCCTATGGACAGATATTACCAACATTAAAAAGTTAGCTATGACCCACAATGAGCCAGAACAGCTTTAATGGAAGACATGTCATCCACCTATAACTATTCCCGGCACCCTATCACAAAGCCTACACACTTCTAAATGAGTGTGTGGTGACAGCTTCCATTTGAACCAAGCCCTAAGCTTTAAAAGCCTAATGGCTAGCTGGAGTCTAAAAAAAAAAAGCTTTAAAAGCCTAATGGCTAGCTGGAGTCACCCATCCAGCAAAAATTCTGGATGACATCTCCATCCTGCTGATTCTGCTAGAGAGAGTGACAAATATGTCCTCAAACTCTGAGCAAAGCTGTAGCTTGAGAGCATGCTTGATACATCCCAATATCCATGGCATGGAACCAATTTTTCTTGGTGGTCCTGCATATGGGAGGAACAAACCCTTTGTTCTCATAGAAGCCACCTCAGATTGTCGCCCAGTATGGATATAAACACTACCCATACTGGGCAGAAAGGCACAAGGATCCCTCTTGACACAAGGCCCAGATACCAGCAAACCTCCTGACTGACAAAAAAGAACCCAAAGAAAGGCAGCCTTCACAACTGACTATTTAATCAAAACTACTGTAGACTGAAAGAGATTCCATCTGGAGAAGCAAGCTGTCAAGGGCATTAAAGGCCCTGATTCTGGCCAAGCTTCCTGCTGAGGATGTAACCCCAGAGAGATTGACATCATGGCTCAATCCTTACTCCAACTGGCCTGGAGGATCCCACCTGTAGCTGTAAGTCATCAAAGGATCCTTCCTAGCCTAAAGCATTGGTCTTGGCAAATTTCCTGGCTGAAGAGATAGCCCTTAGAATGCATGTCTTCATAGCACAGTCTTTACCCAAGCTGGACTGAAAAAAGATCTCATCTGGGGACAGCAAGGAAGTCCAGAGCAAATAGTAAACCCTGCCTCAGTGGTGTATTTTGGTTTTGTGCTGCCCTAGGCAAGACTAAGATTGGGTGCTCCCCTTCCCCCTCCTATGTAAATTTGCCCCACTCCTTCCTTTAACGGATGTGACTCCCTCCAGAATTGAAGGACTCCAAGTCCCAGCATGAACCCCTGAGATCTCACAAGAGCAGGGGGTGAGAGGGGTTAGGAGAGAGAAAGAGGGGGGGGGGGGTGGGTGAGGTAGGGAGAGAGAGAGAGAGTGGGGGGGGGGAGAGAGAGGGGGGTGGGTGAGGGAGGGAGAGAGAGAGAGAGTGGGGGGGGGGAGAGAGAGGGGGGTGGGTGAGGGAGGGAGAGAGAGAGAGGGAGATGAGAGAAAGGGGGTGAGAGAGAGAGGGGTTGGGTGAGGGAGGGAGGCGGAATGAGAGAGAGAGAGAGAGAGAGAGAGAGAGAGGGGGGGATGAAAGGGAGAGAGAGGATGAAAGAGAGGGGGAGCGGTGAGAGAGAGAGAGAGGGAATGAGAGAGAGAGAGGGGATGAGAGAGAGGGGGTGTGTGAGAGAGAGAGAGGGGGGGTGAGAGAGAGAGAGAGATGAGAGCGGATGGGTTGAGAAACAAAGAGAGAGGGGGGTGAGAGACAGAGAGGGGTGAGAGAGAGAGGGGGGTGAATGAGTGAGAGAGAAAGGGGGTGAGAGAGAGGTGAGAGAGGCAGCTCTAGCAACCAGTGGGCAAAAGAGTCTCAGGTGGAGGGGGAGCGGCTTTTTTGCTGCCCCCCTGCAAAGTGCCGCCCTAGGCCTGGGTCTTGTCAGCCTAGGCCAAAATACAGGACTGCCTAGAGAGTATTGTCTATCCTTTGAGTCTCAGATGCAGCCCTCCATTATACTATTGGATGAGTTAAGGATAGTCTACCCATGAGACATTGGATATCACAGAGACTGCAGAGATCTGTCCTCTAAGAGTGCTTTAGGATCAGTTGAAGTCCAGGATGCACCTGACCAGAGGACTGAAGCAAAGAAAATTAAGAAGTCCAAACTGAACAAGCTCTATTTAAATCCTTTTGTAGGATTTATAGATATTAGTTTGGAGAAACAACACCCAAGCCTAATCAGTCTCTTCCTTCCAGGATGAGAAAGTGGAAGAGATGAACAAGGGTGGAATATTTCTCTCTACGACAGAAGATTTCATCGGAGAGAAAGGACTTCAATCCGATGCCCTGGTATCAAAGACAGGACACAAAGTTTGTTTGGCCAATATGGAATTACTGCAAAAATGACCACTGTCTTTAGCCCCCCCCCCTTAAACCCCCCCCCCCCCCCAAAAAAAAAGAAAAAAAACCTGCATATGGATCGAACTGAAAATCATATGGCTTGTGAGACCTTTCCTGATCTGACACAGCATCCACACCAATGGCTTGGCCCAGGCCCCTAGGAAAAAGCTTTCCAGCTTGTAACAGTAAGGAGATGCTACCAGATCTAACTCTGAAATCTTGTGCAGAGATAAAATCCACTTGGAAAGACCTAAATGTAGGAACCACGTATTGCCCAATTGGGCCACAGAATATGGATTCTTCCCATAAATTCTATGCAGACTCAAAAGAGATAAAGAAGATTCTACTCCACCTAGATCGCAGATACCTCTACCTCTTCTCAGTGGACTGACCTTGCAGGTTCTGACCTGCCTCTTGATGTAGGACACCACTGTGATGTTGTTTGACCTCACTGGAGGCTTAAAAGCCTGCTGTCTGGTGACAAAAGGTGAAGAGAGCATGAAAGAGTTGACCAGAAAATTTAAAATAAGTGTTTAAACTAACTTCCCAAATGGGGAGTTCTACTGGAAAAACAACTTCCCGACATGGGAGTTCCACTGGCAATAACTCAGCAGCACATAAGATTTATTACTGTGCCAGCACCCACGGCTTCATCTGACTGTTTGCGAGACATGAATGGCTGGGTGCATGATCAACATTGGAGAATAAAACACTTTCAGGACAGGAAGCCATTTCCATTGAACACACCTCAAAATAGGGATGGGAGAGACCATGGACTTGATCATCAGGTATTGAGACGCTGACAGGTGAAGAGAGGAAAGTCAGGATTACCCAGCATCCTACCACCAGTATGCTCTAATGGCAAAAACGATGTATCCTGAACATAATGGATTAAGCCAGTGATGGCAAACCTTGGCACCCCAGATGTTTTGGAACTACATTTCCCACGATGCTCATGCACTCTGCAGTGTAGCTTAGTCTCATGGGAAATGTAGTTCCAAAACATCTGGGGTGCCAAGGTTCGCCACCACTGGATTAAGCTCTCATAGATTTGCATTTTCTGAGAACTCCCTCCATATACTTGACAGGAAACCCTGTCTAGAGGAGTGGATCGAGAACCCAGCCAGCAGACATATATTCTGCATGACATCTTAATCCATGTAGAAACAGAGTTAGGTCAAAAGACAGCTCTGGGAGCTGAAAATAAGCAACCCTCTGAGCAACAATAGTACTCCTCTTAAAATCACATCTGCTGGAATTGTAATTACTGTCCCTAGAGATGGTAATAACCATGTTGGCTAGCAGAACTCACTTATTAATGCTGAAGCAAAGGATTCCTCCTGGCACAATCAGAGGCTTGAAGGTGAAAGATTGACCCACGTGGCCTGAAGTGCTTGACCTGAGGGTCCAACCATTCAAGACCAAAGCTGTATCTTCAGAAGAGGAGCAACCAGATACCCATAAAAGGTACACATGGGGTAGCACAAATATGCAAAAAGGTCAGTAAGCAACCTCTCCACCAGAAGTGGAGCTCTTTGCTGACTACTTGGTTGAGGACTCTCTCTGCAGCGCTTTCTCGACTCCAGGCCAGAACTGCAGGAGCAAACCCTTTGGAGTTAAACACTTGACTCTTGAATTGCAGTCCTCTTTCATCGTTCATTCAGCAGACATGTACTCTGAGGGAGGAGGCAAGACTAAACACAGCTCGTAGCTATCAACTTAAACTAGTCCTTGAAGGGGACTGTATAGACTTTCACAATGCAGACAAGACTGTCCAACTTGTAGAATTATTCCCAGCTATTTGCTATCAAATGAAGCTAGCCCTTTAAGGGGATTATTTCGATTCTCACAACGCAGACAAGATTGTTATACTTGTAGAATCATCTCCAGCTATTTGCCATCAAGATAAAAACTTGAATGGGCAGTTTAAGCTCTTGGAATGCTGACCAGATTGTCCCACTTGTCAGAATTATTCTTTAGGATAGAAGTGTCCTGGTTGGGGTTTGAACTTGAGCAACCCAGTACTGCAAGGTGCTGACATTCTGCTGCTCTGTCCTTCTGTTCAATTTGCACCCCTCTTCAAGAATGAGCTTCTAGCTTAAACCTCATAGAAAAAAAGGCAATGCACTCCTTTGGAAGTGCTAAAATACTAGCATTGCGGGTAGCTCTGCCATTTTAGGCAGAGTCCAAGCTGGGGAGACCGCTCCAGGTGAGACTGGGATCAGGTGCTGGTCGGATCCGCAATCCAGGATTACATCAAGCAAAAAGGAATGACCGCACTTCCGATGAAATTCAGAAAAAGGAGTGTCTTTATTCCACATCAATCAAATGGCAAATACAGGTACACACTGTGAGTGTGTACCTGTATTTGCCATTTGATTGATGTGGAATAAAGACACTCCTTTTTCTGAATTTCAGCTCTGCCATTTTAGGCATCCTAGCAGCCTTACAAAACGAGGTACAAAAACCTGCTCAAAGACCTTCCTCATCCGCATATTCCTTTTAGGAATTGTTTGAAGAGGGTTAAATTGGTCAGTTTACTGGTCCTGCAAGGAAAATAATCCTTGCACAGGGAGAGTTGTAACAGACTCCTTTAGAGTGTCTTGACTACCCGTGGCAACCTGTTGGGTCACTGCCATCTTGCTCCCTGGGTGCCTGAACAAGTCAGAAAATCCATACAGGGTTTTACCAGCCAAGGCATGAGCAGCAAAGGCCCAGCTTACGGTGTGCATAATCAGGGCTTTTTTTCCCAGAAAATAGATGCAGGAACCCAACGACGACCCCTCAAAACTCCCCTTCCCCCCACACACACACACACCCTCCAAACCGCATCAAATAGTGGGGGTGGTCAAATATCCCTAACAATGGAAGAGTCCTAAAGCGGTATTAAATACCAGAAGTGCATTACATAAAGAGTGCAGAGTTGGGGAGGTGTTACACACAGAGTACAGATTTCAGGGGTGCGCTAGGTGAAAAGTTTGAGGGTGCGCTGCATACAGAGTGCAGAGTTCAGGGGTGCACTGCATACAGAGTGCAAAGTTCAAGGGTGCGCTGCATACAGAGTGCAGAGTTCAGAGTGCACTGCATACAGAGTGCAAAGTTCAAGGGTGCGCTGCATACAGAGTGCAAAGTTCAAGGGTGCGCTGCATACAGAGTGCAGAGTTCAGGGGTGCACTGCATACAGAGTGCAAAGTTCAAGGGTGCGCTGCATACAGAGTGCAGAGTTTAGGGGTGCACTACACAGAGTGCAGAGTTCAGCCTTCTTCCACAGCTGCTTACCTCTGCATCTCCTATCCTCATCTGACTTTCATCCCTCTTCAGCTCTGACCTCTGCATGAAACCCCCCTCTCCACTCCCCTCATCTTCTCCCTCCCCCTCTAAAAGCTCCACCATCTTCCACATGTCTTACTTGTGTTGCTGTGTTAAGCTTAAGCACCCAGCCATCTCTAGTACCTCCCTGCACACTGTAGGTGGCTCTGCCTGTCTCATTGCGGGGAGATAATCCAGTGGGGGTGTCGGGATCTGCACTGCACCACAGGCACCTGCATCTCCCTTATCCCCATCCTGCACTCAGAGGGGGGGCGCTCAAGAGATCAGATCTGTGGAAGCCATTAGGAAGCAATCTGTCACATGTAAACACAGAAGCCAGATTTCTGTGTTTACAAGTGATGGTGGTGAGCAGGGAGCAGAGATCCTGAGCCAGAGGTGGTGGAACTGAGTTCCACCAAGTTCCAGCTGAAAAAAAGCCCTGTGCATAATAGATCTGGAGACGCTTAATAGCAAGTGTCCATCAGTCAGCTTTCCATACACAAGCGCTAAAAAGGCCTGCAGAAGGGCTGACAATCCAGGAACAGTATCAGTATGGAAGACAATGCCCCCTCCAGCTATATTACATTAGTTACATAATTAGTCAGGTTGAAAAAAAGTCCATCTGGCTCAACCAATAAAAAACAAAAAAAGACATTAAAGAAAACCCAACCATACAATCTCATATACACAATCCTATACCCGCAGTTGATTCAGAAGAAGGCGAAAAAAAACCCCCCTCAAAGCATGGTCCAATTTGCTACAGAAGGGGAAAAAAATTCCTTCCTGATCCCCCCAATATGATATTCTGCATAGAACAGTCAGATTATAGAGGTATTAGGCTGCAGAGGCACAAGAATTTGTTACAGAAATAATCAAATCTCTGTAAGTTTAACCCCTTGGAGCCTAAGCCTTTTTCTGACATATGTTGTTTAAAAGTTAAAATCAGTATTTTTTGCTAAAAAAAAATTACCTAGAACCCCCAAACATTTTATATTTTGTTTTAGCAGAGATCCTAGAGAATAAAATGGCAATCATTGCAATATTTTATCTTGCATGGTATTTGCGCAGCTGTCTTTCAAATTAATTTTTTTGGGCAGAAATACACTTCCATGAATTAAAAAAAGAAAAAGTAAAGTTAGTTCAATTTTTTGGTTTAATGTGATGATGTTGTATAATGTTAATTTTGTATAATGTGAAGATGATGTTATGCCGAATAAATAGATAGTTAACATATCATGCTATAAATTTGCGCACGTGGAATGGCGACAAACTACAGTACTTCAAAACCTCCATTGGCAATGTTTTAAAAATTGTTTAGCGGTTACCTGTTTAGAACATTCGTTTAGATTGTCTCAATACAGTTTAATAGACATGTGCAGAATTTGTTTAGTTTCGTATCGGTATTCACATAAATTTAATTAATTTGTTTACTTAAGTTTGTTTAATTCATTTTCGGAATTCGTTTTGTTTATTCTAATTCAAATTGATTAGAAGTTTCCGAATTCAGAAAATTCAAATTGATTCAAGTTTGAACTTCATTCGAATTGCATTCAAATTCAAATAAATTCTATTAGAATTACATTCAAATCAAATCTCTTCTATTTAAAATTCGAATTTTGAAAGATGGTTATATTCTATCTATTCCTTTCTATTGTTTTTTTTTTCTATTTTATTCTAATCTATTCTTTTATTTTCTGTTTATAATCTTTTATTTTCTATTATATTCTATTCTATTCAAATTTGAATTTATTTTATTTGAAATTCGAGTTTCGGAAAACAGTTATACTGTTATGTTCTTTTTATTTCATTCTATTCTTTTCTATTGTTTTTTCTATTCTATTCTATTATTTTATTTTATATTTTATTTATTTCTATTCTATTTGAATTTTAATTTATTCTTTTTGAAATATGAATTTCGTCAGAAGGTTATATTCTTTTAATTTTATTCTATTCTTTTTTTCTATTCTATTCTTTTCTTTTCTATTCAAATTCTAATTTATTCGATTTGACATTTTGAATTTCAGATGATGGTTATATTCCAGCTATTTTATTCTATATGTTATTATTTTCTATTTTATTCCTTTATTATCTATTCTATTTTATTCTGTTTCACTCTATTCGTTTCTCTTCTTTTCTTTTATTTTAATTTTCCATCGCTTTTTTCTATTCTATTTTTTTCTATTCTTTTATTTTGTATTCTGTTCTGTTTTACTCTATTATATTGTATTCATTTATTTTCCACTGCATTCTTTTCTATTCTATGATATTATTTCCTATTCTATTCCTTTATTTTATATTCTATTTTATTCTCTTCAGAAATTCGAATTCAAATTCGAAAACTATTTAAAGTCAAAAACTATTCCAATTTGATTAGAAAACTATTTGAATTCAAATCTCATCTGAAATTTTGTTACGTTATTTTGGATTCATTTAAATTCATTACTATCGTAATTCTTAAATTCTGAAAATCTTGTACGAATTTCAGTTCAGTACGAAATGAACTGCACACGTCTAGAGTTAAATATGTGCACCAGCTTTGTGACGGAGGGACATTAAATCCTACAAGCCCAACAGTGTATTTTAAACTCAACTCCAATTCTTAACTTTAGCAAACAAGTGGTGGGACAATTGGTTTAGGGTAGGGATGTTACAGAACTACAAGTCCCATGAGGCATAGCAAGATTCTGACAGCCACAATCAGGGGAGGACTGGGCCGGTGGGCAGGGGGGAAATTGCACCCTGGGCCGCTCTGATGCCCCTTAAAAAGGCCGCGCCGCATCTGCCATAGATATGCCTAAAGGATTCCTGGTGAAGAGAAGTAAAAAGTCCCTGCTGCTGACCTACTGAGTGCAGGATGAAGACAAGGACAGAGAGCAGACTTCGCCTCCCTTCCCAGCATGGATGGTGTAAACTGTGTCTGAGTAGAGGCCGGTTCCATGCCCCACTGGAGACTCTTCTGCCCCGGCAAGCCCCGACCAAGCTGTCCCAGGTCCCCCCAGCCTCCCCCTGCTGGCCAGGTCGGGAACCCAGATTCAGCCAGTAAGTAGAGAGAACCTGGAGCAGGGCTTCAGCTTGAAATAGGGGTCAGGAGGAGGATTGGGAGAGTGGGGGGGGAGGGGGTGAGGGACAGTGGGAGGGGTTGGCCCAGTAGCTGTACCATGGCCTCTGGTTTGTACTTGCCCCCCTGGGCTGAAAGTTGCCAGTCTGCCCCAGGCCACAATCATGCCACCCGGAGGCAGAGGCATGATGGGACTTGTAGTTTTGCAACATCTGGGAGGGCCACAGTTTTCATATGTCTGGTTTAGGGGACATGATCCTCTCTAATACCAGGCTGAAATCACTACATTTACAACAGAATCATGGTTAATGGGGGTTTCAAGATACTATGCTTCTATTACTGTAAGGCCCAATTCATAGCTAGCATAGCTCGCTTGTTGCGTTTTTGGCGTGTTTGCATATTTTTATACAGAGAATTATCAATGTACACTGTAAATTTCGAGCCGTATATTATTGCATAATTTGATAATATTTTGTGCAATTTATGTTTTATTGAGACAATTATAATTCCTTGAAACGTACATTGCAATATTGTATATCATTTGTAATTGGCAATTAAAACCTTTAAAAAAAAAAAAAAATAATCCAAAATATTAATTATAGGGATCTCAGTGCCAACACAATCTACACCATAAACAATGATTAGGGTTCATGGAACTCCATACAGAAAATAGTGATTAGAAAACGTCCAACAGCTTTCATTACTCCTTCTTCCCAGTACATTCCACCTCCATATACCATATGTGAAAAGCCAGGAAGGTTCACTAGATGTACAGTATTTGACGTTTTATCTATAAGTAGGACATCAATCAGTAAACAAATAGATTGTAAATCTCCTCCTCTTCTCAAATACAGCCAGGAACCTTTCTTCTCTCCTCCTCTGATTGTACCTCCTTAATGCCGCTTGATCCTCCGCTTATCACCATGTGGCAACTATTATCCCCTTGACGCCGACATAACACATATACATTATATTATATTACCAAAAGTATTGGGACGCCTGCCTTTACACACACATGAACTTTAATGGCATCCCAGTCTTAGTCCTTAGGGTTCAATATTGAGTTGGCCCACCCTTTTCTTCTATAACAGCTTCAACTCTTCTGGAAAGGCTGTCCACAAGGTTTAGGAGTGTGTCTATGGGAATGTTTGACCATTGTTCCAGAAGCGCATTCGTGAGGTCGGGCACTGATGTTGGACAAGAAATTCTGGCACGCAGTCTGCGCTCTAATTCATCCCAAAGGTGTTATATCGGGTTAAGGTTCCTCCACCCCAAACTGGCTCATCCATGTCTCTATGGTACTTGTTTGTGCACTGGTCTCGTTGGAACAGAAAGGGGCCATCCTCAAACTGTTCCCACAAAGTTAGGAGCACAAAATTGTCCAAAATGTCTTAGGTATGCTGACGCCTTAAGAGTGCCCTTTAATGGAACTAAGGGGCCAAGCCCAACCCCTAAAAACAACCCTTACACCATAATCCCCCCTCCACCAAATGATTTGGACCAGTGCACAAAGCAAGATTCATAAAGACATAGATGAGCGAGGAGGGTAATTCACAAAGGGGCATTGCTAAAGAAGCTGGCTGTTCACAGAGTGCTGTATCCAAGCATATTAATGGAAAGTTGGGTGGAAGGTAAAAGTGTGGTAGAAAAAGATGCACAAGCAACAGGGATAACCGCAGCCTTGAGAGGATTGTGAAGCAAAGGCCATTTAAGAATTTGGGGGAGATTCACAAAGAGTGGACCAAATACAGATGTACCCAGGAAATGGACTACAACTGTCGCATTCCTTGTGTGATGCCACTCCTGAACCAGAAAAAATGTCATAAGCGACTTACCTGAGCCACGGAGAAAAGGGACTGGTCTGTTGCTCAGTGGTTCAAAGTCCTCTTTTCGGATAAAAGTAGATTTTGCGTTTCTTTTAGAAATGAAGGTCCCAGAGTGTGGAGGAAGAGTAGAGAGGCACAGAATCCAAGTTGTATGAGGTCCAGCGTGAAGTTTCCACAGTCAATGATGATTTGGGGAGCCGTGTCATCTGCTGGTGTTGGTCCACTGTGTTTTATCAAGTCCAAAGCCAGCGCGGCCCTCTAGCAGGAAATTCTAGAGCACTTCATGCTTCCCTCTGCTGACCAGCTTTATGGAGATGCTGATTTCATTTTCCAGAAGGACTTGGCACCTGCCCACACTGCAAAAACAACCAATACCTGCTTTAATGAACATGATATCACTGTGCTTGATTGGCCAGCAAACTCGCCTGACCTAAACCCCATAGAGAATCTGTGGGATATTGTCAAAAGGAAGATGAGAGACATCATACCCAACAATGCAGACAAGCTGAAGGCCGCTATCAAAGCAACCTGGGCTTCCATAACACCTCAGCAGTGCCACAGGCTGATCGCCTCCATGCCACGCCTCATTGATGCAGTAATTCATGCAAAATGAGCCCCAACCAAGTATTGAGTGCATTCTATACTGTACATGGACAGACTTTTCAGTAAGCCAACATTTCTGTATTAACAATCCTTTTTTTTTTTACTGGTCTTATGTAATATTAAAATTTTCTGAGATACTGAATTTTGGGTTGTCACTAGCTGTAAGACGTAATCATCTAAAAGAAAAAGAAATGCTTGAAATATATCACTCTGTGTGTAATTATTCTATATAATATATATGAGTTTCCCTTTTTTTAATTGAATTGCTGAAATAAATGAACATTTTAATGATATTCTCATTTTTTGAGATGCACTTGTATATACGATAATATATTAATATATTATAATATAATATAATAAAATATAATAATATAATATAATGTAATAGTATACAGTATCACATGATAACATGCAACAGTTATTAATTCAATATAATAGACTAACATAACAAACATATAATATAATATAATATAATATAATATAATATAATATAATATAATATACCATATTAAAATAGAATATCAATGTTATTCCAATTTGGCTGCAAAAGTAGAAATACATTATATTAACCCACCAAAACACCTTCATTTTGCCATTTCGCAAAAATTGCAAAACTTTACCAAAATCTCCCAATTTTTGCAGAAATTTCGGAGAAAAGAAAACTCTCCATTTTGTTTATCCCTACTACCGTACACATCAGAATATACCCTGTCGGTCACTTTACAGCAGGGGTCTTCAAACTATGGCACCAGTTGTTCAGGAACTGCAATTCCCATCATGCCTACTCATGTCTGTGAATGTCAGAGTTTTACAATACCTCATGGGACGTGTAGTTCTGCAACAGCTGGAGGGCCGTAGTTTGAGGATCCCTGCTTTACAGTAACGCAACTGCAGTATATATAACTATACTGATCTCATTGTGTTTTATAAGCCCATATTTTAAAGGTTCTGATAAACATTTTCAGGGAAAATCAAAGGCATACAATACCCTTGTATGACTTTTATTTTTTGCACTTTGAATATTAATTTATTGAAATGCTTCTTCTATTGTAGGCACCTTGCTGCTGTCTGTTTACAACTACAACTTATCAAGAGCACTTGTCTCCAGATCAGCACTGGGAATTATGCTTATTATTTTGGCCCTGATTTTGGCTCATATAGGTAAATCATATTTATATTTTTACTTATTTTTCAAAGTTACCTACAGTATGATGTACACTATAAAAGGGCCAAATTTGTGGACAACTTTCGCTTCTGGTGTTCTCACCAGTTCTCTACCTTAATGGAATGGGTCTTGGAAATGGACTCTATCATGGGCTTAGAGCATATTTTAGCCAGGGGAGGACTGGGCCAGGGGCCAAGGGGGTAATTGCCCCCTGGGCCCATCTGATGCCTCGTAAAAAGGCTGCACCACTTCTGCTAAAGACATGCCTAAAGGATTCCTGGTGAAGAGAAGTAAAAAGCCCCTGCTGCTGACCTACTGATTGCGGGTTGAAGACAAGGACAGAGTGCAGGCCCCACACCCCCCCAGCATTGATGGCGTAAACTGTGTCTGAGCAGAGGCTGGTTTAATGCCCCCACTAGAGACTCTCCTGCCCCTGGCCAGCCCCAACCAAGCTGTCCCAGCTCCCCCTAACCGCCTCCTGCTGGCCAGGTCAGGAACTGGGATTCAGACGGTGAGTAGAGCAGTGGCGGCTGGTGCATTGGAGGCGCAGGGGCACCGCCCCCCCCTATCCATGCGTCTGGCCCCCTAATCTGCATGCGGGACACCGGACACATGGAGTTCAATGGGATTTTTTTTTTTTTTAATCACCTGATTAGAGCCAGAGGTTTTAATAGGCTTCAGAAGAGGGTGGACCCGGGGCGCAGAGCAGTGGACCCGGGGCGCAGAGCAGTGCGCCCCCAGACCACCCATTGTGTGACAACAGCGAATTAAAATTCACTATTGTCACACAGATCCTCCTCCTGGCCAATCAGGAAGCGGGTCCGAGACCCGCTTCCTGATTGGCCGAAAGACGAATGCATGCCATTGGCCGAGGAGGAGGACTCGAGGAGACGCCGGGGGACTGAGGAGAAGCCGCCGTTGCAGGTAAGTCTCTCTGCATTGAAGGGGACACGGCACGCTGGTCACTATATTGATGGGGGCATGCTGGTCACTGCATTGATGGGGGGCACGCTGGTCACTGCATTGATGGGGGGCATGCTGTGATAACTCTGCACTGAATGGGGGCACGCTGTAGTAACTCTGCATTAAATGGGGGCACACTGTAGTAACTCTGCATTGAATGGGGGCACGCTGTAGTAACTCTACATTGAATGGGGGCATGCTGTAGTAACTCTGCATTGAAAGGGGGCACACTATACTTTGATTACTGAAGGCGCCTTTCACACTTTTGTGACCTCAAAGTCATGCAATTTTTTGCCGCGTTTTTTTTGCCGCAAAGCAATGCCTATTATATTTTTTCTGTTTGCGCCCCCCCAAAAAAAATTTTGAGCACCAGCCTCCACTGGAGTAGAGAGTACTAGAGCAGAGCTTCAGCCTGGAATGGGGGTCAGAAGGAAGACAGGAAGAGGGAGAGTGGAAGCGGGGCCGAGTCACTGCACAATGGGCCTCTGGTTTGGACTTGCCCCCTGGGCTGAAAGTTGCCAGTCTTCCCCTGCTTTTAGCCTTAGAATATGATAGGATAGACAAGTCTTTCTCAACCTTTTTAACATGGAGGAACCCTTTAAATAATGTTCTAGGCTCAGGGAATCCCTGCTAAACATTACTATTTAAAAAGCTTACAGTACATTAGTGTGATGGTCATTTAGAAGAATGCTCCTTACATTTATGGCCATTGAGAAATCTTTCCCCTCTTACAGATAGCTAAAAAGATCCTTGTTGATATCAGTTTCTCATCTAAGAGACAGAAGTTGCTCATTGCTCGAGGAGCCCCAAGTAACCTCTGGAGAAACCCTAGGATTCCACCCTGGTTGACGTATAACAAACTACCAGAGAAACGGGACTTTGTATATATCTCCTTAGTTGTAATACCAACAGACAATATAATAGTATAGAAAATCTTCAATGAGTAACAAATATTTTAAAAAATCTATCAAAATCCATATGCACACGTTAACCATCCAAAGTTTTTATTCATATGGCCTTGAGATCCCCTTTAAAGGGTTGTTGCGTTTTGCGGGAAAACCAGCTTGCTCAGGACCTCGGATCTTATTGCAAGGATACTGAGATTGTATTCATAGGTAAGTGTTGATATATGGCTGCAGGGCCCGTGGGGAGAAGCCAAAACCCAAAAACGCTCCACATCCAAGAAGTTTGTATATATATCTTCCATATAGCAGCTAACTTCCTTAACCAAAATATGATTTGCACCGAGAAAAAAACATTGTTTAACCACTTTACCCCCGCTCACATTGCTGCTACTGCGGCAATGTGGCTCGTTATCGTCCAGCGATGTAGACCTACGTCGCTGGACTCCTCACTCTGTGGGTGGCGCTCACGTGCCGCTGGAGGCTCGCTCCCGCTGTATTCAGTCACAGCGGGAGAGGGGGCCAGGGGAGGAGCTCTTCCCCGATCGTCGGGGAATCGAGTCTGGAGATCCGCCCGCTTGTCTAAACAAAGCGGCCGGATCTCCTAAGTGACAAACAGTGACAGATTGCAGGATTCAGCACAGCTGAACATGCGATCTGTCCCTGTGTCACTCAGTCACCTCCCCCCACACATGTCAGTAAGTCCAAGGCATACATTAACCCCTCCCTCTCCAATAAAATTAACCCCTTCCCTGCCAGTGTAATTTTTACAGTAACAGTGCATATGTATAGCACTGATTACTGCAGTAATGTCACTGGTACCCCCAAAAGTGTCAAAAATGTCAGTCAAGGGTCCGTTCTGTCCGCCGCAATGTCGCAGTACCGCAAAAAAATCGCAGATCGCCGCCATTACGCGGTAAAAAAAAAAAACAACAAAAATGACAAAAATCTTTTCCCTTTGTTAGTAAACGCGATAACTTTTGCGCAAACCAATCAAAATACGCTTATTGCGATTTTTTTTACAAAAAATATGTAGCAGAAAACAAATTGGCCTAAGATGATAAAAAATGAGATTTTTACATTTTTTTGGGGGGGAATTTCATATAAAAAAAATGTGAAAAATATTGTTATTTTTTCAAAATTGTCGCTCTTTTTTTGTTTATAGCGCAAAAAGTAAAAATCGCACAGGTGATCAAATACCACCAAAAGAAAGCTCTGTTTGTGGGGTAAAAAAGGACATAAATTTAATTTGGGTACAGCATTGCATGACCGCGCAATTGTCCGTTAAAGTAACGCAGTGCCGAATCGCAAAATATGGCCTAGTCAGGAATGGGGTAAAACCTTCCGGTCATAAAGCGGTTAAAAATACGCTCATTGAGAATTTTTTTGTCAAAGACATGTAGCTAAATACATTTTGGCCTAAATATATGACAAAAATTGAACATATTGGATATTTTTTAACTGTCAAAGTAGAAAAATATTGTTATTTTTTCAAAATTGTCGCTTTTTTTAGTTAATATCGCAAAAAATGAAAATCGCACAGGTGATCAAATACCACCAAAAGAAAGCTCTGTTTGTGGGAAAAAAGGACGTAAATTTCGTTTGGGTACGGCGTTGCACGACCGCGCAATTGTCAGTTAAAGCCGCACAGTGCCGAATCGCAAAAAGTGGCCTGGACGTAAGACAGCAAAATCCTCCGGTGGTAAAGTGGTTAGACTGCGCAGTCGGGGGTCTAAAATGCTGCTCTGGGAATTCAAAAAATGCCCCACCAAAAAGCCCAGCATGTGTTTCAAGATGGCCGGCCTCCGTATGCAACGAGGGCACGCCATATTGAACACATGCTGGGCTTTTTGGTGGGGCATTTTTTGAATTCCCAGAGCAGCATTTTAGACCCCCGACTGCACAGCCTAAACAATTTATTTTTCTGGGTGCAAATTAATCTTTGATATATACAGTTAGCTGCTATAGATATATATTCTCTTGCCTTATTTTTTTTGCACGTTGACTTTTTTTTTTTTATACATGTTTTATTGGCAGTCTCTAAACTCTTACCGGGAATTTAAAAGAAAGTGAGAATTTCAGGCCTTTTTTTTTTTTTATTTTGCCAACTTGATCCCAATCAAAGAATTTTTTTTTCACTTCCTGCCCTGTAGACACCACAGGAACTGAGGGAAAAATTTTATTAAGAGAGGTAAATCCCCTTCTAGCCAGTGGTCACTTAAACAAATATCCTTAACCACTTAAGCCCCGGAGGATTTGGCTGCTCAAAGACCAGGGCCTATTTTGCGATTCGGCACTGCGTGACTTTAACTGACAATTGCGCGGTGGTGCGATGCTGTACCTAAATTAAATTGACGTTCTTTTTTCCCCCACAAACAGAGCTTTCTTTTGGTGGTATTTGATCCCCTGTGCGATTTTTACTTTTTACGCTATAAACAAAAAAAAGAGCGACAATTTTGAAAAAATAACAATATTTTTACATTTTTTTTTACGAAATTCCCCCCAAAAAAATGTAAAAATCAAAATTTTGTAATATTTTAGGCCAATTTGTTTTCTGCTACATATTTTTGGTAAAAAAAAAATCGCAATAAGCGTATTTTGATTGGTTTGCGCAAAAGTTATTGCGTTTACTAACTATGGGAAAGATTTATGTAATTTTTATTGTTTTTTTTTTAACTAGTAATGGCGGACAGATCGGACCCCTGACTGACATTTTTGACACTTTTGGGAGTACCGGTGACATTACTACAGTAATCAGTGCTATACATATGCACTGTTACTGTAAAAATGACACTGGCAGGGAAGGGGTTAACTTTATTAGTGATCAGTGGGTTAAATGTATTCCTAGGGGCGTGATTCTAACTGTGGGGGGGGGGGGGCGTGGTTTGTGATGTAACCACAGAGACATACGATCCTACATAGCAGGATCGTATGATCTCTGCAGTTACATCAGGGAGAATGACAGACGGCTTTGTTTCCATCAGCCGTCGGCCTTTCTCCCTCTCCAGCGGGAGATCGCGAGTGACCAGCGGACATCGGAGCCGCCGGTCACTTGCGCGGGGATGTCAGAGAACGAGCGGGGGCAGGAACGCATCTCCGGCGGCGCGCGCTCGCCCCCTAGAGGCTCCTGGGCGAGCGATGTAGCCCTACTTCGGTTTGCCCAGGAGAGCCAGACTGCCGCAGTAAATAGTCGTGCGGTGGTCGGCAAGTGGTTAATGAAAGATGTCCACTCTATTCCTGTCCTGGGGACAGCTAAAATGTTTAGATTTTAATTTACCTTTAGCCCCAGTGACAAATAGAGGGTGCAAGTGTGGACATTCTATCATTTTGATCTCTCCTCCTATCAACATGCTCATTGTTAGCACATGAGCACTGCAGCACAACTGGTTTGCTTCTTCTGCTGCTTCTCCTTCTTCCAGTCTGAGCTTTGCTGTACAGGGGATTGCAAGAGGCAGATACCAAGTCAAATTCAGGTACTTAGGCTTTTAAAATTTAAATCTATTTAATGATTTATTATTAAACACAGAGCTGCTTTGTTTGTATCATTCATATTTGCCTGGAAGTTAGCTTTCAGTGATGGCCACTTAAAATAAATGGTAATGTTCAGGTACTTTTAGTTTTAACCTACATTCACCTGCAGCGGAAAAACTTGAATTGTGACTTTTGGGTGCAGCTGTTTTTTCTTTTTTCTTTACATTCACATGCAAGAGAAGACTTGTTGTGGATGATGATTAAGAGAAAAGTGTTAGCAATCCAATTCGTAAACGCCGTATAGAAATGCTTCACTCATTCATCTTTAGTGAATCAAGCCAAACAATTCTAGTGGATATTATTGGATTCCAACGATGGCGGTCTTAGCTACCATGTGCCTTGAGCTTAACGATATTATTCTATATAGATCATGATGTATATAAATATTCCACATAAAGCACTTTAGCCCATGTTTCTGCCTATGGAATAATGTATTTATTAAAGCTCCGGGCACCTTTGGTGTTTAACCACTTAGGCTCCGGAAGATTTTACCCCCTTCCTGACCAGGGCCTATTTTGCGATTCGGGACTGCGTGACTTTAACGGACAATTGCGCGGTCGTGCGACACTGTACCTAAACAAATTTGACGTCCTTTTTTTCCCACAAATAGAGCTTTCTTTTGGTGGTATTTGATCACCTGTGCGATTTTTTGATCATGTGCTATAAACAAAAAAAAGCGTCAATTTTGCAAAAATAACAATATTTTTCACATTTTTTTATATGAAATTTCAAAAAAAAAAATGTAAAAATCAAAATTTTTTAACATTTTAGGCCAATTTGTTTTATGCTACATATGTTTGGTTAAAAAAAAAAAAAAAAAAAAAAAAAAAAAAAAATCGCAAAAAGCGTACTTTGATTGGTTTGCGCAAAAGTTATTGCGTTTACTAACAAAGGGAAAGATTTTTGTCATTTTTGTTGTTTTTTTTTAACGCGTAATGGCGGCGATCTGCGATTTTTTTTGCGGTACTGCGACATTGCGGCGGACAGATCGGACCCTTGACTGACATTTTTGACACTTTTGGGGTTACCAGTGACATTACTACAGTAATCAGTGCTATACATATGCACTGTTACTGTAAAATTACACTGGCAGTGAAGGGGTTAACTTTTTTGAGAGGGAGGGGTTATGTGTGTCCCTAGGGGCGTGATTCTAACTGTGATTGGCTGTGGCTTGAGGTGTAGGAACAGTGATCAACGGTCCTACATAGTAGAACCGTATGATCACTATTCTTACACAGGGGAGAATGACAGGCGGCTTGTTTACATTAGCCGCCTGCCTTTCTCCTGCTCTCTAACGGACGATCGCGAGTGACCGGCGGACATCGGGTCTGCCGGGCACACGCGCGGGGGGGGCCCGTGACCGCGCGGGAGCGCGCCTCCGGCGGCGCACGCTCGCTCCCTAGACCCTCACAGGCTAGCGACGTAGCCCTACGTTGCTTTGCCTGTGAGGGGCTGACTGCCGACGTAAATAGTCGTGCGGCAGTCGGCAAGCGGTTAAGGGTTTAGGTAATTGTTTACCACCAATGTCCTCAAAAATCCAACAAAGAGTGCTGGGTGGGATTATGGATCCCCATTGTACTTTTGGCAGTGCTGGTATCAGGATCTGGATCACCTGCTGTGCTTCCCAGAATGGAAGGTTGCAGTTCTGTTGTCTACCAACAGGTGTCTTCCAGCAGCCAGCAGATCCCAGTACAGTAATCAGTTTCCACCTGATGCTGGCTGCTGGGAGGGTATTTAGGTCTTCTCCTAGTAGCGCCTCCAGTGTTTTGCTGCTGCCAGATTCTGTTTGTCACGATCAGGGGTCAGGCTCGAATACCAGTAGCTATAACAGTGGAAGTTCACATAGGAATCCGCAGGATAGGAACACAGGCAGATGATGCAGGCTCACCTGAGGTGCGGAATCTAAGTACTAACCGGTGTTCATCAGAGCTCCTGTTGGTGGAGATGGATTTTGCTGCCTGTTAGCACCAGGTCAAGGTCCTCAGGATTGCCCCACCAGGAGATGAGCAAGCCAGGGTCCAATAGCAGATATAGCAGGTAGGGATCAAGCAGAGTCAAGGAATAGCCAAGTATTCCTTGTAGTTGTAGGTTGGTATTAAGCAGAACCGAAGTTGAGGAACAAGCCAAATGTCAATTACGAATGGTAGCGAAGATACGGATGACAGCAGGAGAGACAAGCGAGATATTTGCTGGGAAGGCACAATATTCTGGCAACCAGGAAGTGCAGAGACATGGCTTAAATCAGGAAGTTCATGGGAGAAGCAAAGGGTTCAAGGTTCAAGGCATCTAAGATTCATGGCAGGATCATTCAAGGATTTGTCCAACATTCCAGATGGCTCAGCAAGCAGAGTCATCCGCCAGACACAGCAGAGCTCCCAGGTTCAAGTCCGGGTCCTGACACTTTTTGCGATTGATCCTGATCTTACTCCTACTTACTTCACTTATTAAAATGCAAATCAATTTTTTTTAAATGCGTTTTTCTTAATTTTTTTGTTGTTATTCTGTCTCTCGCTGTTAAAATAAACCTACCATTAAACTTATAGACTGATAATTTCTTTGTCAGTGGGCATACATACAAAATCAGCAGGGGAACAAATGCTTTTTTCCCTTCACTGTATGATCAATTACATATCATTGATCCTTCCTAACTGGTTTGTGAACAGGGCAGGAAGGCACAGCAAAAAGAAGCTTGAGGGAGCCCTCTAGATAAGTAGAGGTTATCCTAACATTAAAGTGGACACCCGAACATCACACGATTGTTGGACCACGAACCTGTCTCCAAACTTTGCTCCTGAATTGTTATCTCCAATGGAGATAACAACATACATTCAACATACATTACATAGGCATGGTCCACAGTTATCACCACGAGGAAACCCACCCTAAGAAAGGCCTTGCAGTCAACTTTGGATTGCATGTAGACAGGAGGGGTTACAAAAGTATTTTTGTAAGTTTTAAAAAAGTCAGTTGTTTATGATAATTGATGGTTTATGACCAGGGCTTTTTTTCAGCGGGAACGCGGGGGAACGCAGTTCCGGCACCTCCAGAACTGAATGTATGTAATGGCGAGGGGTGCTGGGGTGTGCTGGAGGGTCTATTGATGCTGGCTAATAGGGAATCTATTGTTGCTGGAGGGGATCTATTTTTGCAGAGGATGGGTTTCTATTAATGCTGGGGAGGTCTTCTGTTGCTCATGGGGGATTTATTGTTGCTGGGGTGGGTCTTATGTTGCTGGTGGGTCAGTTGTTGCTGGGAGGGATTTATTGTTGAGGTAGGGGTCTATGTTGCTGGCTGCTGGAGGGTCTATTGATGCTGGCTACTGGGGAATCTAGTGTTGCTGGAGGATATCTATTAGCTGCTGGAGGGGATCTATTTGCGCAGAGGGTCTATTGTTGCTGGGGAAATCTGTTGTTGCTGGTGGGGTATCATGTTGCCGGGAATCAATCATTGCTTGAAGGGATCTAATGTTGAGGGATGGGTCTAATGCTGCTGGCTGCTGGAGAATCTATTGAGGCTGGATGTTGGAAGTCCATTGTTGCAGGGGTGGCTCTATTGTCGCTGGGGTGTCCATTGTCTCTAGATCTATTATATTGTCTTTCTTATTATCGTTAATGCTCTAAAAGGGGTGGTACTGGGAGGTGGGTAAGAGGTGAAACCTAGGAACAATGCTCGGAGGTGGGGTAGCGGACGGAGTCAAGGGGTGACTCAGAAGGGAGGAGTTCCTGCACCTATTGTCTGAGAAAAAAAGCCCTGTTTATGACTAAATGGCCCCCCATGTAGGGTATACAGTGGGTACGGAAAGTATTCAGACCCCCTTAAATGTTTCACTCTTTGTTATATTGCAGCCATTTGCTAAAATCATTTAAGTTCATTCTTCTTCCTCATGAATGTACACATAGCACCCCATACTGACAGAAAAACACAGAATTGTTGACATTGTTGCAGATTTATTAAAAAAGAAAAACTAAAATATTACACGGTCCTAAGTATTCAGACCCTTTGCTGTGACTCTCATATATATTTAACTCAGGTGCTTTCCATTTCTTCTGATCATCCTTGAGATGGTTCTACACCTTCATTTGAGTCCAGCTGTGTTTGATTATACTGATTGGACTTGATTAGGAAAGCCACACACCTGTCTATATAAGACCTTCCAGATCACAATGCATGTCAGAGCAAATGAGAATCATGAGGTCAAAGGAACTGCCTGAAGAGCTCAGAGACAGAATTGGGGCAAGACACAGATCTGGCCAAGGTTACAAAAATATTTCTGCTGCACTTAAGGTTCCTAAGAGCACAGTGGCCTCCATAATCCTCAAATGGAAGACGTTTGGGACGACCAGAACCCTTCCTAGAGCTGGCCGTCCGGCCAAACTGAGCTATCGGGGGAGAAGAGCCTTGGTGAGAGAGGTAAAGAAGAACCCAAAGATCACTGTGGCTGAGCTCCAGAGATGCAGTCAGGAGATGGGAGAAAGTTGTAGAAAGTCAACCATCACTGCAGCCCTCCACCAGTCGGGGCTTTATGGCAGAGTGGCCCGACGGAAGCCTCTCCTCAGTGTAAGACACATGAAAGCCCGCATGGAGCTTGCTAAGAAACACCTGAAGGACTCCAAGATGGTGAGAAATAAGATTCTCTGGTCTCATGAGACCAAAATAGAACTTTTTGGCCTTAATTCTAAGCGGTATGTGTGGAGAAAACCAGGCACTGCTCATCACCTGTCCAATACAGTCCCAACAGTGAAGCATGGTGGTGGCAGCATCATGCTGTGGGGGTGTTTTTCAGCTGCAGGGACAGGACGACTGGTTGCAATCGAGGGAAAGATGAATGCGGCCAAGTACAGGGATATCCTGGACAAAAACCTTCTCCAGAGTGCTCTGGACCTCAGACTGGGCCTAAGGTTTACCTTCCAACAAGACAATGACCCTAAGCACACAGCTAAAATAACGAAGGAGTGGCTTCACAACAACTCCGTGACTGTTCTTGAATGGCCCAGCCAGAGCCCTGACTTAAACCCAATTGAGCATCTCTGGAGAGACCTAAAAATGGCTGTCCACCAACGTTTACCATCCAACCTGACAGAACTGGAGAGGATCTGCAAGGAGGAATGGCAGAGGATCCCCAAATCCAGGTGTGAAAGACTTGTTGCATCTTTCCCAAAAAGACTCCTGGCTGTATTAGATCAAAAGGGGGCTTCTACTAAATACTGAGCAAAGGGTCTGAATACTTTGGACCATGTGATATTTCAGTTTTTCTTTTTTAATAAATCTGCAACAATGTCAACAATTCTGTGTTTTTCTGTCAGTATGGGGAGCTATGTGTACATTCATGAGGAAGAAGAATGAACTTAAATGATTTTAGCAAATGGCTGCAATATAACAAAGAGTGAAAAATTTAAGGGGGTCTGAATACTTTCCGTACCCACTGTACATCTACCATAAAACAAATATACTAATATTAATATTCTAAATGTCTTTTGTTTTTACTTTAGGAATCCAGAAAAAGTTCAGCCCGGAGCCCCTGGTAGTAACCTTATGCATGACGGTGTCGGCCCTCTGGAGCAATTCTGGCATTGTACATCTCTTAGTCGATAATAAGATCATTTCAGCAACAGGACAGATACAAGAAACCTTGTTCCCAGGCCTACTCGCCATCTGCTGTGCCTTTCTTATCATAGGATGTGTGGGAACACTCCGAAAAAAAGGACCCTTACCGCTACTGTCTTTTGCTCTTGGCCTTGCCAACATCCATGTCCTTGCCCTGTACAAGGACCCAAGCCTTGGTTCCTCGGGTATTGCTAGTAACTTCATGATAGTTACCGTGATTAGTGTTTATCTCGTGGCTGTCAGGTTTGCAAACATGAGAGCTGGAAAAAAACCTTTGCCGGTTGGAAAAAAAGTCAGTTTTTCGAACCATGTATCGAGGAACCACCTTGTGTTGGCAGGAGTTTTAGCCAATATAGTGTCCTCCAGCATCCTCTGTGGAAAACTTTTGGGGACAGCCACCATCTTCTTCAGTGGCCAAGCCAATTGGATGTTCACATCGGCAGCATACCAGGTAGCGGTGTCTGTTGCATCATTTTGGGCTAATGATACAATACACGCTACGTTCTTCACCTTGTTGGCCTTGCTAAGAATTTTAGAAGGATATTCCCTTATGAACCAGTCAAGTACATCAGGGGATCAGTTACTGCCTTCCTGCTACATGGTTGTGTTTGCCTTTCTTTTCTTGGCTTTATCTTTCATGATGTGCCTTCAAAATGTCTGCATTGGCTTATATACCCTCCTTTTTGCCATTTATTGTGCTACTTTAACTCTTCCCAGCGGCATAAACCACAATGCTCCACAGACGGTCAATCTGGTTATCTTCTTCGCTTCAACGCTCTATATGTGTCTTAGACTCTATCTATCAAAGACAGATTTTAAAATCCCAGAGGGTAAAGGGCTGGAGGGGATAATCAATTCTTGTTTTCAAGGTATGAAAGTCAAGCCAAGAATAGTTAGGCGCCATCCTTATTCTTCTACCTTAAATACTCGAGACGTAGATGTCATTGGCCATGGGTTTAACACCCTGGCCGCGTTTGCCATGACAGTACAAACACAGGGCACCTCTATACTGGTCATAGCAAGTGGAAGCATGGTGCACATAGCTGGTTTGATGTCCCTGTATACTGGAAAAGCGGCAGAGAGTAGCGCCTTTATTTTTTACGGAGTGCTGTGGGTAACATTGGGCCTTACAAAGTACTTAGCATCCCAAGTGCCAGTGAGAGCATTTCATATAGCCCTGGGAATTATTTGTTTTTTAGTTTTCAATGGATTTCTTACCATGTGCATGACTGCGCTGAGCAAAGCCTGGTTCCTAAATTCACTTCTACTGGAGGTTCTGCTTGTTTTCAGTTTACTGAACACCCTGGATATTGTGCCCAGTCAATGTGTGGTTGGTTTTAGCATATTGTTTGGTCTGGTGAGCTTTTACTGCTTTTTAGCTTCTCTCGTTAATGGAACTTTGGTGGCACCACATCTGCCATGGGGGGAGCCATTCCTAAAGCCCAGACTGTCTCAGGAGAGCTGTACCGTATGCCCGCTGTCTGCAAAGAAGGTCACATCGATTAAGAAAATAGCAGGTAAGTGAATGCGTTTTACAAAATGTTCCTCTGTGTGCGGAGACGGAGGTGTCAGATCCTCGCTCTCCTCTATGGGGGAATTGGATGAGAATGGACCGCCTGTCCGTTCTCATCTGATCCGATCCACTAGACGGATGGAAAATAGGGTTTCCATCCAGATTTGAAGGACAGGATCAGATCGGATGTCAGCAGACATGTCTCCGCTGACATCCGCTGCCCCATAGAGATGCATGGGGCATCCGTTCAGATCCGCCTGAAAAACTGACAGGCGGATCTGAACGGACCGTATGTGTGAAAGGGGCCTAACACGGACACTTTTTTTATAAACAAAGTCGTGTAATTGCCATGTCAGAACTAAAGAACCACTTTACCACCGGAGGATTTTCCTGCTTTACGTCCAGGCCACTTTTTGCAACTTGGCACTGTGCGACTTTAACTGACAATTGCACGGTCATGCAACGCCGTACCCAAACAAAATTTACGTCCTTTTTTTCCCACAAACAGAGCTTCCTTTTGGTGGTATTTGATCACCTCTGCGCTTTTCATTTTTTGCAATATTAATAAAAGAAGCGACAATTTTGAAAAAATAACAATATTTTTCTACTTTAACAGTTAAAAAATATCCAATATATTCAATTTTTGTCATATATTTAGGCCAAAATGTATTTAGCTACATGTCTTTGACAAAAAAAATTCTCAATGAGCGTATTTTTAACCGCTTTAAGACCGGAAGATTTTACCCCATTCCTGACAAGGCCATATTTTGTGATTCGGCACTGCACTATATTAACAGACAATTGCACGGTCGTGAGACATTGTACCCAAATTAAATTTGTGTCCTTTTTTTCCCTACAAATAGAGCTTTTTTTTGGTAGTATTTGATCACCTGTGCGATTTTTACTTTTTGCGCTATACACAAAAAAAGAGCAACAATTTTGAAAAAATAACAATATTTTTTATATGAAATTCCCCCCCCAAAAAAATGTAAAAATCTAAATTTTTTAACATTTTAGGCCAATTTGTTTTCTGCTACATAGGTTTGGTAAAAAAAAAAAATCGCAATAAGCGTATTTTGATTGGTTTGTGCAAAAGTTATCGCAGCTACTAACTACGGGAAATTTATGTCATTTTTATTGTTTTTTAACTAGTAATGGCAGCGATCTGCGATTTTTTTTTTGCGGGACTGCGACATTGCGGCAGACAGATCAGGCCCCTAACTGACATTTTTGACACTTTTGGGGGTACCAGTGACATTACTGCAGTAATCAGTGCTATACATATGCACTGTTACTATAATAATGACACTGGCAGGGAAGGGGTTAACTTTATTGGTGATCAAAGGGTTAAATGTATGCCTGGTGCTTACGAACGTGAGTGGGGGGAGGGGATTGAGTGACACAGGGACAGATCGCAGGTTCCCTGTCCCTGCCTGTCACAGAGGAGATCCGCCCGCTTTGTTTACACAAGCGGGCGGATTTCCTCACTCGATCCCCGACGATCGGGGAAGAGCGGCGGTGATCACCGCCTCTCCTCCCCTGGCCCAACTCCTGCTGTGTCTGAATACAGCGGGAGCGAGCCTCCGGTGGCGTGCGCGCGCCGCCCACAAGGGGAGGAGTCCAGCGACGTAGGTCTACATCGCTGGACGATAACGAGCCACTTTGCTGTAGTGCGCTCAATATGAGCGGTCGGCAAGTGGTTAATAAAGAAAGCTTTGCCAGTGATAGCCATGGTTGTATTTCTTTCTAGGTGCACTAAATGTATACTAAATGCATCTTAATTGTGTATCTAAATGTGAACCTGAAAAGAGATACTATTGTTATAAAAAAAAAAGAAAAAAAGAAAATATACATATATTTTCAAAATTTAAGGAAGCTTTTTTTTTCATCACTTCCGACTTCGTCACAGGGAGTCACATTCATTCCGATCGGGTTGAGGTCAGGACTCTGTGCAGGCCAGTCAAGTTCCTCCACCCCAAACTCGCTCATCCATGTCTTTATGGACCTTGCTTTGTGCACTGGTCCAAATCATTTGGTGGAGGGGGGATTATGGTGTGGGGTTATTTTTCAGGGGTTGGGCTTGGCCCTTTCGTTCCAGTGAAGAGCACCCCAAAGGCGTCAGCATACCAAGACATTTTGGACAATTTCATGCTCCCAACTTTGTGGGAACATTTTGGGGATGGCCCCTTCCTGTTCCAACATGACTGCACACCAGTGCACAAAGCAAGGTCCATAAAGACATGGATGAGCAAGTTTGGGGGGGAGGAACTTGACTGGCCTGCACAGAGTCCTGACCTCAACCTGACCCAAAGGGGCCATCTCAAAACTGTTCGCACGAGTTGAAATTGTCCAAAATGTCTTGGTATGCTGACGCCTTAGGGGTGCCCTTCACTTGAACTAATGGGCCCAGCCCGACCCATGAAAAACAACCCCACACCATAATCCCCCCTCCACCAAAAGACATGGATAAGCAAGTTTGGGGCAATTTAATGCCCCCAACTTTGTGGGAACAGTTTGGGGATGGCCCCTTCCTGTTCCAAAATGACTGCGCACCAGTGCACAAAGCAAGGCCCATAAAGACATGGATGAGTGAGTTTGGGGTGTAGGAACCTGATTGGCTTTCACAGAGTCATGACCTCAACCCGATAGAACACCTTTGGGATATATATACACATGTATGTAATATATATATATATATATATATATATATATATATATATATATATATATATATATATATATATTTATTTGATATAAGTATTTATACAGTTCTATCAAAAGATAGAAGACTGGTGTTTTTTATTATATATATATATCTTTTTTTTTTAATTATTATTTTTTAATTATTATTTAATTTTTTCAATTATTATTATTTAATAATTTATATTTTATTTTATATATATTATTATTATTATTATTATTTAAATGTTATGCCATGTACAGAGATAAAAAAAAAACTGAGATGCTTCTTTGGTCATCATAAGTTTTGATTTCTTTATTTTGCTCTATACCGTTTATACACATATTGATTTTCCAAGCTGACCCATGTCTATATCTGTGTTGCAGAACTCATGAAGACGGGGGGGATTTGCGTTATTCCTGTAGATCTAGGTTATGCCGTTGCATCGTCCTGTTATTTCTCAGACTCCGTGCAGAAGGTGTCTCAGTAAGTCCATTGTCTTTTCACCTAATGTCGTCATAGGTGACGCTGGTCTGGTAGATTGCCGTATTGCCTGACCTCATTCCAGCCATTTTCTTTGTCTTGGATTGAAATATACTTTATGTACTTAAATAACAATTGCATCAGAAAGTAAAAAAGATACTAGAAGTTAATGGGATCTGAACCATGGGATCAGTTTTCAATTACAATGAAAAATAAAATGTAATTTTTTTTTTTTTTTACCAGTTAACAAAAAAGAGAGTTGTAACCCGTACACACTACATAAAAAAATAAATAAAAAATAAATAAATAAAAAAAAAAACTAAAAAAAAAAAAAAACGTATTTTGGATTTTACATTCACCTGCGTCCACAGTGTATTTACATTGGTACTTTGACGTTAAATACCAGAGTTATGGTAGCAGATATCTGCCATAACCCCGGTATTTTTTTAAACGGCGGGTGGTCCGCTTTAACATAAAGGTGGTCCCAGTGGTGGATTTGCCGCGGGATCACCCTTATGGGCGGCGGGAGTGGTGCCCCCCTTCCTGCCGCTTCCTGGTAATTTTCCCTGCTTACCAGACCCATCGGTAGCGGGGAAAACGATCCGGTCCGCTCTCCTCTCAGGCCGGAAGTCGAGTGAGGGCAAAATGGCCCCCACTCCACTCTATGGCCTTGGAGGACCAGAGTGACGTCATACGTCGCTTCCTAGCAATGGTTTTAAAGAGCCCATTTTTTTTCAACATGAAAAAAAAACATACTTTTTTTTTGTATTTTTTTTAGTGTAGATGTGAGGTCTTTTTGACCCCAGATCTCACATTAAAGAGGTCCTGTCACGCTTAATTTATATATTTATTTTACAATGGATGGTTACATTCCTTGTAATAGGAATAAAAGTGAGCAAAAACATTTTTTTTTTTTTTAAAGGACAGTGTAAAAATAAAAAATAAAAGATAAAATAAATAAGAAAAAAATATATATTTAAGTGCTTCGTCCCCGTTAGCTCGCGTGCAGAAGCGAACGCATACGCAAGTCGCGCCCACATATGTAAACGGTGTTCAAACTACACATGTGAGGTATCGCCGCGATCGTTAGAACGAGAGCAATACTTTGAGCCCTAGACCTCCTCTGTAACTCTATAACTGGTAACCTGTAGACATTTTTAAAATGTCGCCTATGGGGTTTTTAGGTACCAACGTTTGTCGCCATTCCTCAAGCGTGTGCAATTTTGAAGCATGACATGTTGGGTATCTATTTACTCGGCGTAACATTATCTTTCACATTATAGAAGAAAATTGGGCTAAGTTTACTGCTTTCTTATTTTTAAATTTAAAAAAAAGAGTTTTTTTTAAAAAAAAAAAAAAATGTGTTTGTAAGACCGCTGCGCAAATACGGTGTGATAAAAAAATATTGCAATGATCTCCATTTTATTCTCTAGGGTCTCTGCTAAGGGTTCTAAGTAATTTTCTAGCAAAAAAAAAAAAAATGATTTTAAGTTGTAACCAACAAGTGTCAGAAAAAGGCCCGATCCAGAAGTGGTTAAAGTGAACAAGTCACTTTGACTTGTATGGGTAAAGTACAGGCTTCCTTCAGCTGTTGGAAAATTGTACATTTTTAAAGATGACTTTTATTGATTAAATATGTCTAGATAGATATCAATTGAGATTACAAATTTTAAAGTCGAAAGTTGGTTCCTGATGAACCAGACAAATTTCGAGCCATGGGTGGCCTGTCGGCTTGTTCATTCACTGTGCAGTGCAGCTGAGGCTGCAGGGAAATGGACCGGGAATCTCTGTTCTAGGTCCCTTTCCCTCAAAAGTGAAACACCAGGGGTCTTTTTAGACCCCTGATATTTCACCTAAGCCCATCCCCAAATTGTTCCCACAAAGTTGGGAGCATGAAATTGTCCAAAATGTCTTGGTATGCTGACACCTTAAGAGTTTCCTTCAATGGAACTAAGGGGTCAAGCCCAACCACTGAAAAACAACCCCCACACCATAATCCCCCCTCCACCAAATGATTTGGACCAGTGCACAAAGCAAGGTCTATAAAGACATGGATGAGCAAGTTTGGGGTGGAGGAATTTGACTGGCCTGCACAGAGTCATCAACCCGATAGAACACCTTTGGGATGCATTAGAGTGGAGACTGCGAGCCAGGCCTTCTCATCCAACATCAGTGCCTGACCTCACAAACGCGCTTCTGGAAGAATGGTGAAACATTCCCATAGACACACTGCTAAACCTTGTGGACAGCCTTCCCAGAGGAGTTGAAGCTGTTATAGCTGCAATGGGTGGGCCAACTCAATATTGAACCCTACGGACTAAGACTGGGATGCCATTAAAGTTCATGTGTGTGTAAAGGCAGGTGTCCCAATACTTTGGACAATATAGTTATTTATATATATATACACACACACACACACACACACACTGCTCAAAAAAATGAAAGGAACACTTTGAAAACACATCAGATCTCAATGGGTAAAAATCTCATGCTGGATATCTATACTGGTATGGACTGGGTAATGTGTTGGGATCTATACTGGTATGGACTGGGTAATGTGTTAGGATCTATACTGGTGTGGACTGGGTAATGTGTTAGGATCTATACTGGTATGGACTGGGTAATGTGTTAGGATCTATACTGGTATGGACTGGGTAATGTGTAAGGATCTATACTGGTATGGACTGGGTAATGTGTTAGGATCTATACTGGTATGGACTGGGTAATGTGTTAGGATCCATACTGTTATGGACTGGGTAATGTGTTAGGAGCTATACTGGTATGGACTGGGTAATGTGTTAGGATCTATACTGGTATGGACTGGGTAATGTGTTAGGATCCATACTGTTATGGACTGGGTAATGTGTTAGGATCTATACTGGTAAGGACTGGGTAATATGTTAGGATCTATACTGGTATGGACTGGATAATGTGTTA
>NC_138774.1:281381009-281506009 GCF_965119305.1 Pelophylax lessonae
ATGAAATTGAGTAATCAAGTTATTATCATTTAAAAAAAAAAATTGTTTATAATAAACAGTGCACAAAGCAAACTAAGGTGTGTACATAAAAATTAGCAGAGCTATTCATCCCATTAAGGTGCATGTACATTCATTCGGTACAAGTGGGAGCAAAAACTGAATGATTTTTTGAAATTATTAAATCATTTATTATTAATATTATTATTATTAATAATAATAATAATAATAATAATGAAAATATTAATATATTAATTAAAATAAAAAACATTAATAGAATAAAAATGAAATTAAGTATTTAAGTTATTATTAGTTAAATAATAACTGAATACATACAAATAATTTAAATATATTAAAAATTAATATAATATTATTAAATAAATTACATTATTATAAGTATTAATAAATGTATTATTAAATAAATAATAATTGAATACATAAATAATTATTAAATAATGATTTTCTATTATTATTATTATACAGAATTTATATAGCGTCAACAGTATATGTAGTGCTTTACAAAATTATGGTTAGCTCCACCTAGCAGACATACTGCGGTATTTTCCTGTTGCGCTCTATTCTGTATGAATGAAAAATATTCTACCTATAGAGTCTATGGTTTGTTTTTGCCGCCATTTGAACAGAAAATATCTAAGTGCAGTAGCTGCAATTCTTTCTATTTTTTAAATGTCATACAGTTTGGATTATTATTTACGACGATACTAAGATGAAGAGCACCAAAAAGATGTGAAAAATGTGTTTTTCTCCTCTTTTAGACTAGAAATCGAAACTGAGGACAATGAGCTATCGATTTTCATTAGCAGCTTCGTACATCTCCGGGAAAAATCTGTCCTCAGCAGAAGGGTCCAGGGTCTAATCCAAGGTCTCTGGCCAAATCCTGTCGGTTTTGTACTTCCTAAAAAAGGTGAGTCAACCTTTTTGTGTTCAAGAGTTTCTTGCATTAAAGTACAAGGTTGATTTATGCTTGACCCCATAACCCCTGAATAAAAAAAAAAAAAATAAAAAAAATAAAATTGGAAGAAAAAAAAAAAATACTCTGGGAATACCTTGTCCTTCTCATGAGATTTCGGAGAAGCTGAGGATTCCAAATTCCAGGAAAGCCCTCCTATGCAGTATTGGAGCATCTCCCAAGATTAGGGATCTTCTGCTTTCCCCAGGATCTCGTGGGGAGGCCCAATGAGGTCTACAACAAGAGGAAGGAAGCTCAATTAAAAAGGAGAGATTTTTTTTTTAACTTTCACTTAGAGTTTATTTATTTTTTTATTAATATTTTTAATTATTATTTTTTTATTTTAATATTTTTATTATAATTATCATTATTATTATCAACATTATTGTTATGGGTTGGGCTGCTTTAAAATAGGTGGGCCTTGCATTTTTTGTATACATATACCTGTTTTAGATAGTGTTTTGTTTTTGCAACACATTTTGCTAAAAAAAAAAAAAAAATTCCAAAAAAAAACAAACAAAAAAGCCTAAATTTTGTAAATAACCTTGCCTAATTTAATGTTATTATAAATGGACAAATCATGGATTTTTTTTTTTTTTTTTTTACAGTAGTGCTTAAAACTCACTTAGACAAAAAAAAAAAGTTTTAAAGTTTTTTATCATTTTTACTCAGATTGCGCAGTGAAAAAAATATTTTTCTTCTTACTTTTTTTTAAGCTTTCACTTAGCATGTATTATTATTATTATTTCCTGACAGACTCCATGGCAGCATACGTTTGGGTAGTCCCGCCTCCACTCCTACCCTATAGGACCCCACTCCCATAAATCCTTGCTCCCTTTCAGCATCCGTGTTCTTTTTTTGTCCTCCTCCATGCACCTGTTTGGTCCCAAATTCCTACAAGTATGGTCGTTTTAAATGACGCAGGGTCGTTGAGAGTCGGCAGGACCTGGTTTCCCAATAAGCCCTTGCTGCTGCGGGGTATGGGATGGGCAAGTTGAAGAGGAGCCGAGAAAATGCCTGACAAAGCAGGCTAATGAAGGCATGGCCGATGACCCAGCTGTGGTAGGGGGCCTCATTGTATTGCCCCAACGCTGGATTGGATGTCCTGGTGTCTGGCTCTAAATGTGTCCCTGGTGTCTAGCGCGAGGAGGGGTAAGTGTTTTTTTCCTTATTGTATTCCTCATATTTACCTGGTGGTCTAGCGCTGCCTGGTAGCCCGGTGTTCGGACTCCTCGTGCTGTCCATATTCTTCCTGGTGGTCCGGGAGGCTCTGTGGACACCGTGGAACGCTGTGCGTTCCATCCCGGCGTCCTCGGTCGCTCTGCGCATGCGCGCCGACTGACCAAGAACGAGGCTTGGTTCGCGCATGCACAGTATCGGCGAGTGCAGATACTCGCGCATGCGCAGTGCGCCGCGACCGTGACGTCACGGCCGGCGCCAAATTTAAACAGCTGTCAGTTCCACAGGCGGTGGAACTGCCTATATATCACGGCGCCCAGTCCCTGGTCCTGTTCCCAAGAGCTGACACTCCATATTCTTAAGGTACGTGGGTCTCCTTTTTGGGGGGTTCTTTATTTTATGCCATTTGTGTATTTCTATGCTAGTTCTTAGCTTCATCGCATTGGTCTGTTTTAGTGATCTCTGTTGCCCTATGGATCCGTCACCGCTCCCCTGTGACTCTCTTAGGTAAGTGCAGGGCTGCAGTGAGGGGGGGGAGCGGGACATACGGGTGGGCGCATTACTTTATTGCTTTATGTGTTCCCTTTGCAGCTCCTCCTCTAGGTCGGAACAACCGCAAGGCACGCGGGAGGATCGCCATGCTAATCCACAGCATTACCGTTCCTCCTCCTCCAAACATGGCTCATCCAAGTCCAGATACCGTAGCAAAGACGGGTCACCTCCCAGGTCTTCACGCCAATCCAGTGAGACTAAATGCTGGGGCTGTGGTATACGTTTACTGGACGGAGGATCACTATGCGACTCCTGTTATTCCCGTGCAACGAGTGAAAGGTGAAGATCTGACCAACAAATTGAGTTCATGGTCAAACGCATAGTAAAGGATTCGCTGGCTGACCTTAATAAACGGCAATCTCCAGCGCCAGAGCCATCTGTACCTCCAGTTAGAGAGACCACTGGCGGAAGAGCCCTTGAATCCTCTGAGCCTAGCCATCCCTCGGTATTCGAGTCTGATAGCGATTCGGATCAGGATGAACCAAGTTTAGGATTCTCCTTCAATTTGGTTCCACCTTTTGTAAAGGCCGTCAGAGAAACTTTAAACTGGGAAGATCCAGTAGTCTCGGCTCCAAAGCAGAGGAAACTCTTTAAACAGCTGAGCAAGGAGCGGCTGAATTTCCCGTTCATTCCTGAATTGGGAGAAATCATAACGGAAGAATTGAGCAAGGTGGAGAAAAATAATTCTATGGTTTCAAAATTGGCTAAACTCTATCCATTCAAGGAAGAGGAGGTCAGACACCTGGAAACTCCTCCTCTGGTAGATGCGGCTGTCATGAGGCTAGTGAAGCATGTAACTTTGCCTCTTGAGGATACTGTTTCCTTCAAAGACCCTCTTGACAGGAAAATCGACACGGATCTGAAGCGTGTCTATCTTTCAGTAGGTGCTGCCTGTAAACCGGCTTTGGCCCTGGCTTCCTTGTCCAAAGCCATGGAAGTGTGGGTGGACAATGTGGATGATTCCCTCAGAAGCTTCTCCGAAGATGCAGCCAAGAACTCTCCTATCCAAGAGTTGAAACTGGCCTCAGCCTTTCTGGGGGAGGCGCCTATTGATGTTATTCGCCTGTTAGCCCGGGGAATGCTATCATCTGTTACGGCGAAGCGTGCACTTTGGTTACGCCCTTGGTTGGCTGATCCTGCTTCTAAGCAGGTGTGGTGCCGCATTCCCTTTGAGGGTTCGTCCCTCTTTGGGAATAAGTTAGATAGCGCCATTTCCAAGGCTACTGGTGGTAAATCGGGCTTTCTTCCCCAGGATAGGCGTCTTCTGGGTCAGAAAAGGCCACCTCTTAGAAGACAAAATTCTGATCGTGCCAGGGAGGCACGTAGTTATAGGCCAGGAAGGGAGTTTGGGAGAAACTGGAAATCCAGGCAGTCTTCCTTTCGGAAAGGCCCCAAGAGCAATCCGTCTGGGGATAGAGATACGACAAAGTCCTTTTGAGATTGGGCCCGCTCAGGCCAGTCAGGTGGGAGGCCGTCTCTTTCACTTTCGGCAGGTCTGGGCGGCCTCAATCTGGGATACTTGGGTCGTCAACACGGTCTCTGCAGGTCATTCTTGGACCTTCACCAGTATTCCCGGAGACAGATTTTTTCCTACCTCCCTTCCTCGGTCAGGCGACAAAAGAGAGATTCTCTTGTCTTACGTAGACTCGCTAGTCACTCAAGGAGCAGTGGTTCCAGTGCCAGAATCCGAAAGAAGACTTGGAGTGTACTCTCCTCTGTTCATGGTGCGCAAGAAGAGCGGCGCCTGGAGACCAGTGATAGATCTGACGCACTTGAATCGCTTCATCAAAGGAGAAAAATTCAAGATGGAGACTCTATTCTACATTCAGCAAGCCGTTCAACCGGGAGATTGGATGGTCTCAGTAGACCTGAAGGATGCATACTTCCACGTGCCAGTGGCAACGGAGTTTCAACAATATCTGAGATTCTCAGTCAGCCAACGTTATCTACAATTTGTATGTCTCCCCTTCGGGCTTTCCACGTCGCCTCGTACCTTTTCGAAGGTATTATTAGCGGTGGTAGCCTTGATAAGAATGAGAGAGATCCGTCTTTATCATTACCTGGACGACCTCCTTCTTCTGGCCCAAGACAAGTCTGTCATCCTGGAACATCTAGCTCTGGTCATCTCGTCTCTAGAGAGGTTCGGCTGGATCCTGAACAGGTAAAAGAGCCATCTGATTCCCACTCAGTCCCTGGTCTTTTTAGGTGCGCTGTTCAACACCAAGAACAGTACCATCTCTCTGCCAGAAGAAAAGATTCCGGTAATCAGGGACAGAGTGTCTCTAGCTTTGTCAGCATCCCGTCTCACAGCAAAACAATGCCTAAGGGTAATTGGCACCATGGTGTCGGCAGCCCCTATGGTGAAGTGGGCTCTCTGGAGGATGAGGCCTTTTCAGAGGGGTTTCCTTCAGCAATGGAACGGAGTCAGCAATTCCCAGCGAATTGTGATAACCGCAACAATGAAGAGCTGGCTTCCGTGGTGGCTACAGCTGAAGAATTTGAGCAATTGTCACTCCATAGCCCCCATATCTTGGGTGATAGTGACATCAGACGCCAGCAACACCGGCTGGGGCGGTCATTGCGGAACAGAGATGGCACAAGGGAAATGGGACTTTCGGTCTCGCCAGACGGTGTCCAACATCTTGGAACTACGAGCGGCCTTTCAAGTGTTACTAGCCTTCAGCCACCTCATTCGGGGCACCTCAGTCATGCTGAGGTTAGACAACACGACTGCAGTAGCCTATGTGAGGAAACAAGGCGGAACTCGCAGTGCATCCCTGCTTCGGGAAGTAGAGCCAATAATGACCTGGGCTCAGGGAAACCTGGTCAATCTGTCGGCAGTTTACATACCAGGGGCTCAGAACACACAAGCGGATTTCCTCTCGAGAACACAACTCAACAACAACGAGTGGTCTCTCCACGAGGATGTGTTCAACTGGATCCTGTCCTTGGAGTTCCATCCCAGAGGTGGATCTATTTGCCTCCTTCAACAACAGGAAGTTGCAGAAGTTTTACTCGAGGAACAGAGATCCCAGAGCATTCGGGGTGGATGCCCTGACAGATTGCTGGAGGTTTCACAAGGCTTATGCCTTTCCCCCAGTACCAGTCATCTTTCAATTCCTGCGGAGAGTCAAGATGGAGTCAGTCAAAGTGGTTGCAGTAATCCCGTTCTGGCCCAACAGACCGTGGTTTCCCCTACTATTCCAGCTGAGCTACCGCGACCCAGTCCCTCTTCCTCTCAGGGCGGATCTGCTGTCCCAGGGCTCCATCCTTCACCCATGCTCAGCCCGTCTGCACCTTCGGGTCTGGTTTTTGAAAGGGGAAGGCTGGAAGCGTTAGGATGTCCGGAAGTAGCCATACCAACTCTTTTGAGTGCTAGAAGACAAAGCACGAATAAAACCTATGAAAGGATTTGGGCTAGGTTTACTTCTTTCCTAGAGTCCAAAGGAAAGTCCTGGTCATCTCCTTCCATGCAAGATATTCTTTCTTTTCTTCAATCGGGATTGGAGTTGCCTCTTTCAGTAAGCGCCCTACGAGTACAAGTCTCAGCCATATCCGCTTTCACAGGCATTTCCTGGGCTGCACATCCTTTGATCAGGCAATTCTTCAAAGGGGCAGTAAGGCTAAGGCCACAGAAAAAGCCGAGATTCCCCAAGTGGGACATGCCTCTGGTCCTTGATTTCTTATCATCGGTTGGCTCAAGTCTTGAAGATCCTATATCAGTGAAACATCTCACCCTCAAGACGATCTTTCTGGTGGCCATCACATCTGCTAAAAGGGTGTCAGAGATCCAAAGTCTGGGAAGTAAGGAACCTTTTCTGACTTTTTTCCCGGATAGAGTTGTCCTCATTCCAATGCTGGGAGCAAGGCCTAAAGTCACGTCGGTTTTCCATGAGTACCAAGAAATTGTTCTCCCTACTTTCAATTCATCGGCCGAACCTCCGGAAGTCCATCCTCTGGATGTGGGCAACACGCTCAGACAGTACTTGGAAGCTACAGCCTCTTTCCGGAAGACAGATTATCTCTTTGTCCTATTGTCTGGGAAGAACAAAGGTATGCGTGCTTCTTCAAGATCAGTTGCCTCCTGGATAGTAGAGGCGATTCAGTGGGCTTATAGAGAGAAGGGCTTGGTTCCTCCTAAAGCGGTGACTGCACATTCTACGCGTGGTGTCGCTACTTCATGGGCAGCTTCAAGACATGTCGCTCCGGATGTGGTCAGCAGAGCAGCGTCTTGGTCGTCCATTCATACATTTATGTCACATTATTGTGTTGAGCCGGCGGCTCTTTCTTCTGTTGGTTTTGGTGCTCAAGTATTATCTGTTGCAGGTGTTAATTAAAATTTATCAGCATCTGCCCACCCAATTGTGTTTTGGCGAGTTATTTCCCAAACGTATGCTGCCATGGAGTCTGTCAGGAAAACGGAAAATTTATATCAAATACTTACCGTAATTTTCCTTTCCTGATGGACTCCATAGCAGCAGGAGTCCCCTCCCAGTTCCTGAATAGGCTAGTTACAGAACACGGATGCTGAAAGGGAGCAAGGATTTATGGGAGTGGGGTCCTATAGGGTAGGAGTGGAGGCGGGACTACCCAAACGTATGCTGCCATGGAGTCCATCAGGAAAGGAAAATTACGGTAAGTATTTGATATAAATTTTCCGTTTTATCTGGGGTGGGCTGCTGTAAACTAAGTCGGTCTTGCATTTTTTTGCAATTTAAATACACATATACTTGTTTTAGCTGGTGTTAGTTTTTAAAAAAAAAAAACAAATGCCTAAATTTAATTTGTAAATACCTTTGCTTAATGTTAGCATTGCTGTAAATGGACATATTATCGAGAAAGCTTGCACAACTTTTCACTTTGTATCTACAGTAGTCTTTAAAACTTGCATTGGTCAAACAACCAAAAAAAAAAAAAAAACAATTTTTAAAAAATGTTGTGGTTTTTCGGCCAGAGATTGCACAGGAAAAAAATATATTTTTTTTCTTCATTTTTTTAAGCTTTCATTTAGCTTTTTTTTTTTTTTTTTTTTTTATTAGTATTATTATTATTCTGGGGTGGGCTGCTGTAAAATAAGTCGGCCTTGCATTTTTTGCAGTTTTAGTACACATATACCTGTTTTAGATGCTGTTCTTTTTTAAAAAATATATATATTTAATTTGTAAATACCTTTGCTTAATGTTAGCATTATTGTAAATGGACATATTATAGAGTAAAGCTTACACAACGTTTCACTTTGTATCTACAGTAGTCTTTAAAACTTGCATTGGTCAAACAACCAAAAAAAAAAAAAACAATTTACAATTTTTAAAAAATGCTGTGGTTTTTCGGCCAAAGATTGCACAGGGAAAAATATAGTTAGCTTTTTTTTTTATTATTATTACTATTATTATTATTACTCTGGGATGGGCTGCTGTAAAATAAGTGGGTCTTGCATTTTTTGCACGTATATCTGTTTTAGATAGTGTTTGATTTGTTACACGACTAACAAAAAAAAAAAAGAAAGAAAGAAAACAATGCCTAAATTAATTTCCTGTTGCACTCTATTCTGTATGAATGAAAAATATTCTACAATATTCTACTTAAAATATTCTATATTTACAAATTAAATTTGTAAATAACTTTGCTTAATTTTAGTGCTATTATAAATGGGACAAATTATAGAATGCATGTTGCACAATTTATCACTTTTTATCTACAGTAGTCCTTAAAAAATGTTTACAAAATTTTGGGGGTGTTTTGCCAATAGATTGCACAGGGGAAATTTTTTTTATTTTTCTTACTTTTTTTTTTAAGCTCTCACTTACCATGTATTATTATTATTATTATTATTATTCTGGGGTGGGCTGCTGTAAAATAAGTCGACCTTGCATTTTTTGCACTTTTAGTAGGCATATACCTGTTTTAGATGGTGTTTGTTTTGTTACAAATAAAAAATAAATAAATGCCACATTTAATTTAAAAATAATCTTGATTAATGTTAGCATTATTATCAATGGACATATTATATAATACATTTTGCACTCTCACTTTGCATTTTTGCACTTTTAGTACACATACAGTGGGTACGGAAAGTATTCAGACCCCCTTAAATTTTTCACTCTGTTATATTGCAGCCATTTGCTAAAATTATTTAAGTTCATTCTTCTTCCTCATGAATGTACACATAGCACTCCATACTGACAGAAAAACACAGAATTGTTGACATTGTTGCAGATTTATTAAAAAAGAAAAACTGAAATATCACATGGTCCTAAGTATTCAGACCCTTTGCTCAATATTTAGTAGAAGCCCCCTTTTGATCTAATACAGCCAGGAGTCTTTTTGGGAAAGATGCAACAAGTCTTTCACACCTGGATTTGGGGATCCTCTGCCATTCCTCCTTGCAGATCCTCTCCAGTTCTGTCAGGTTGGATGGTAAACGTTGGTGGACAGCCATTTTTAGGTCTCTCCAGAGATGCTCAATTGGGTTTAAGTCAGGGCTCTGGCTGGGCCATTCAAGAACAGTCAGGGAGTTGTTGTGAAGCCACTCCTTCGTTATTTTAGCTGTGTGCTTAGGGTCATTGTCTTGTTGGAAAGTAAACCTTTGGCCCAGTCTGAGGTCCAGAGCACTCTGGAGAAGGTTTTTGTCCAGGATATCCCTGTACTTGGCCGCATTCATCTTTCCCTCGATTGCAACCAGTCGTCCTGTCCCTGTAGCTGAAAAACACCCCCACAGCATGATGCTGCCACCACCATGCTTCACTGTTGGGACTGTATTGGACAGGTGATGAGCAGTGCCTGGTTTTCTCCACACATACCGCTTAGAATTAAGGCCAAAAAGTTCTATTTTGGTCTCATCAGACCAGAGAATCTTATTTCTCACCATCTTGGAGTCCTTCAGGTGTTTTTTTAGCAAACTCCATGCGGGCTTTCATGTGTCTTACACTGAGGAGAGGCTTCCGTCGGGCCACTCTGCCATAAAGCCCCGACTGGTGGAGGGCTGCAGTGATGGTTGACTTTCTACAACTTTCTCCCATCTCCTGACTGCATCTCTGGAGCTCAGCCACAGTGATCTTTGGGTTCTTCTTTACCTCTCTCACCAAGGCTCTTCTCCCCCGATAGCTCAGTTTGGCCGGACGGCCAGCTCTAGGAAGGGTTCTGGTCGTCCCAAACGTCTTCCATTTGAGGATTATGGAGGCCACTGTGCTCTTAGGAACCTTAAGTGCAGCAGAAATCTTTTTGTAACCTTGGCCAGATCTGTGCCTTGCCACAATTCTGTCTCTAAGCTCTTCAGGCAGTTCCTTTGACCTCATGATTCTCATTTGCTCTGACATGCATTGTGATCTGGAAGGTCTTATATAGACAGGTGTGTGGCTTTCCTAATCAAGTCCAATCAGTATAATCAAACACAGCTGGACTCAAATGAAGGTGTAGAACCATCTCAAGGATGATCAGAAGAAATGGAAAGCACCTGAGTTAAATATATGAGTGTCACAGCAAAGGGTCTGAATACTTAGGACTATGTGATATTTCAGTTTTTCTTTTTTAATAAATCTGCAACAATGTCAACAATTCTGTGTTTTTCTGTCAGTATGGGGTGCTATGTGTACATTCATGAGGAAGAAGAATGAACTTAAATGATTTTAGCAAATGGCTGCAATATAACAAAGAGTGAAAAATTTAAGGGGGTCTGAATACTTTCCGTACCCACTGTATATGTGTATTAAAAGTGCAAAAATGCAAAGTGAGAGTGCAAAATGTATTAGATGGGGTTTGTTTTGTTATAAATAAAAAATAAATAAATGCCTACATTTCATTTAAAAATAATCTTGATTAATATTATCATTATTGTAAATGGACATATTATATAATACATTTTGCACTCTCACTTTGCATTTTTGCACTTTTAGTACACATATATCTGTTTTAGATGGTGTTTGTTTTGTTACATTAGCAAAAAAAGGGAAAAAAAAATAAAAAGAAGAAAAAAAATGCCTAAATTAAATTTGTAAATAACCTTGCTTAATTTTAGTGCTATTATAAATGGACAAATATAAAATACATTTTGCACAATTTTTTACTTTTTATCTACAGTAGTCCTTGAACTCACATAGATTGCACACGAAAGAAAATATTTTTCAGGAAATATATTTCCTATTTTTAATGAAAATACTGTGAAAAGTAAGCCTTGTTTATCCTACAAAAAAAGTGCTAGTTTAATAATAACATGTTGTGGCATCTTTTCTTGCCTGTAGATTGCACAGAAAAGAACATGTTTTTGAACAATTACATTTTTTTTTGTGTTTTTTTAATTAAAAATGTACAAAAGTAAGCCTTGTTTGTCCTGCAAAAGAAAATAATAATATGTTTATTATGCCCGCAAGCAATGATGAGGGAATGGCTAAATCGATAGCTGAAATGTGACCTATATGGGGTGAATAGGTGTGAAAATAACTTTCTCATTCAAAAAAATAAATAAATAAAAAATTAAAAATATATATAAAATTAATTTTGAAAGTAATTTGTTATTTTATGTGCCCATTAGGAAACTGGCTGAACAGCCTTGGACTGGCAAACTGCTCTTCACTACTGGGGTCCCCAAGGAGTATAACATTATATATATCAGACTTGGAAGTTACTACTCAGATCATTAATCTTGTGAGTGATGTATAGATGCAGTTTGGAGTCGTTTAGCATTTTAAATTAGACCTGAAGGCAACGTTAGAAAAAAAAAAAATATGTAAAAAAAAAACAAAACAAAAAAAAAAAAGAGGTTTTTTTTTTTGCCCAACATTTCCTATTGAGGAGACGGGGGTTCTAATCCCTCCCCACTCTATCCAAAACTGAAAAAGTTTTTCCTTTAGTTATACTTTAAACAGACTCTGTTACTCTTTTTAAATTCCAAACCCATGTCTTCAAAGTAAAAGGTGCCTGTGCTTTCTGGAGACACCCAGCATACAATACAACAAATACTAAATGAACCTAAACTACCTAAAAAATACTGCCCCCCCCCCCTCCTCAAAAAAGAACACGTCCCCCTAAAGCAGGTATTGGCACCCCTCGCATGTGATGCCGTTGCATCCCACTGCCATTGACTGTAATTGACAATTCACTAGACTGTCAGTTGGCCAACCTCCCTGATGTTACTGAGGACATTGGTGTGCTGTGCCATAGAAGCCAGCCTGCAAACGGAAGATTGTACCCTGCGCTGGGGCTGATCTGAGGTCTAAAGTGCATTCATTGGGGCTGATCTGAGGTCTGACGTGCATGCAATGGGACTGATCTGAGGTCTGACAATTATATTATATATTGGGGTTGATCTGAGGTCGGAAGTGCATGCATTGGGGCTGATCTGAGGTCTGAAGTGCATGCATTGGGGCTGATCTGAGGTCTGACAATTATACTGTATATTGGGGCTGATCTGAGGTCTCAAGTGCATGCATTGGGGCTGATCTGAGGTCTGACAATTATATTATATATTGGGGTTGATCTGAGGTCGGAAGTCCATGCATTGGGACTGATCTGAGGTCTGAAGTGCATGCATTGGGACTGATCTGAGGTCTGAAGTGCATGCATTGGGGCTGATCTGAGGTCTGAAGTGCATGCATTGGTGCAGATCTGAGGTCTGACAATTATACTGTATACTGGGGCTGATCTGAGGTCTGACGTGCATGCATTGTTGCAGATCCGAAGTCTAAAATTCATGCACTGGGGCTGATCTTGGGCCTGAAATGCATTCATTGCCGTTAATATGAGGTCTGAAGTGCATGCATTATTGCAGATCTAAGCTCTGAAATGCATGCACTGGGGCTGATCTGAGGCCTGAAATGCACGCATTGCAGTTAATATGAGGTCTGAAGTGCCTGTATTAGTACAGATCTTAGTTCTGACAATCATACATTGGAGCTGAGCTAAGGTCTGAAATGCATGCATTGGAACTGATTCAAGGTCTGAAGTATATGCATTGGTGCAGATGAGGTCTGACAAGATATGCATTGGCTTGATCTGAGGCCTGAAATGCATGCATTGCAGTTAATATGAGATCTGAAGTGCATGCATTGGTGCAGACCTAAGGTCTGACAATCATGCCCTGGGGCTGATCTGAGGTCTGAAATGCATGCATTGGGGCTGATCCAAGTTCTGAAGTGCATGCATTGGTGTAGATGAGGTCTGACAAATATGTATTGGGGTTGATCTGAGGTCTGAAGTGCATGCATTGGGGCTGATCCAAGATCCGAAGTGCATGCATTGGTGCAGATGAGGTCTAACAATTATGCATTGGTGCTGATCCAAGGTATGAAGTGCATGCATTGGTGTAGATGAGGTCTGACAAATATGTATTGGGGTTGATCTGAGGTCTGAAGTGCATGCATTGGGGCTGATCCAAGATCCGAAGTGCATGCATTGGTGCAGATGAGGTCTAACAATTATGCATTGGTGCTGATCCAAGGTATGAAGTGCATGCATTGGTGTAGATGAGGTCTGACAAATATGCATTGGGGTTGATCTGAAGTCTGAAGTGCATGCATTGGTGCTGATCTGAGGTCTGACAATTATGCAATGTGAAATGCTTGCTCTGCTTAGAAAGAGTTAAATGTGATATATGCTCGATCTTGGGACTAAGGACAAATCTTCAGAAGTTCTACTGTACATTGCTGCCATAGTGGGACCTTTGACATACGCGTTGTGTAACTAATAAGAGTTATTTGTCTTCGCCTTATATGACATCACCCTCCAAAACTGTCTGCTAAGCAATTATATTATTAACATCGCACCACATCGGGATGATTGTTTTTTTTTTTTTTTGCAATATCTACGGGAGGTCATGACCTACGTGGTTACTCTAATCATTTTTGACTAGTCAGTATGAGAACGTTTGTACCTGTTTGTATTTGAAACATTCCATTAGTTCATTCATTGCACAATAAGAGTAAAGGCTCTATAATTTGTATGCAATGACGTTGGCTTTTCTTATGATCTTATGGAAGTTTTGCCAAGGTTCAAAAAAAGATTAAATAATCATCTGCATCCTCAAGAGGCACCTTAATACTGATCCAATGTAAACAACACTTGGACCATTTTTTTGCTTCTGTTGATACAGAAATTTTGGAAACATGGCTGGATTATATATGATTAATTCCCAAAGTGGTCAAATGGCTACATCTACACACTTCTAGATAAAGACTTTTTTTGTGTTTTTTGATCTGACTTATTGGAGATACCCTAATCTTTTAAATCCAATAGCATATTCACTTTGAAAACAAATAATGCAGCCCCATTAAGGACTTGTTTATACGTGCATAGAAACATAGAAACATAGAATGTGTCGGCAGATAAGAACCATTTGGCCCATCTAGTCTGCCCAATATATCTGAATCCTATGAATAGTCCCTGGCCCTATCTTATATGAAGGATAGCCTTATGCCTATCCCATGCATGCTTAAACTCCTTCACTGTATTTGCAGCTAACACTTCTGCAGGAAGGTTATTCCATGCATCCACTACTCTCTCAGTAAAGTAATACTTCCTCATATTACTTTTAAACCTTTGCTCCTCTAATTTAAAACAGTGTCCTCTTGTGGTAGTTTTTCTTCTTTTAAATATGCTCTCCTCCTTTACCGAGTTGATTCCCTTTATGTATTTAAAAGTTTCTATCATATCCCCTCTGTCTCTTCTTTCTTCCAAGCTATACATGTTAAGGTCCTTTAACCTTTCCTGGTAAGTTTTTTCCTGCAATCCATGTACTAGTTTAGTAGCTCTTCTCTGGACTCTCTCTAGAGTATCTATATCCTTCTGGAGATATGGCCTCCAGTACTGCGCACAATACTCCAAGTGAGGTCTCACCAGTGTTCTGTACAGCGGCATAAGCACTTCTCTCTTTCTACTGCTTATACCTCTCCCTATACATCCAAGCATTCTGCTGGCATTTCGTGCTGCTCTATTACATTGTCTTCCCACCTTTAAGTCTTCTGAAATAATTACTCCTAAATCCCTTTCCTCAGATACTGAGGTCAGGACGGTGTCAAATATTCTATATTCTGCCCTTGGGTTTTTACGCCCCAGGTGCATTATCTTGCACTTATCCACATTAAATTTCAGTTGCCAGAGTTCTGACCATTCTTCTAGTTTTCCTAAATCCTTTTCCATTTGGCGTTTCCCTCCAGGAACATCAACCCTGTTACATATCTTTGTGTCATCAGCAAAAAGACAAACCTTACCTTCGAGGCCTTTTGCAATATCACTTATGAAGATATTAAACAAAATTGGTCCCAGTACAGATCCCTGAGGTACCCCACTGGTAACATGACCTTGTTCTGAATGTTCTCCATTGACTACAACCCTCTGTTGTCTGTCACTCAGCCACTGCCTATCCATCACTGCATCCATCACTACGACCCTCTGAAAATCTTGGAAGCAAAAATGTAATGTTCTCAAGTTATGTTTGAATGTGTGAATGGGGAAAATACTGCATGATGGCCACTAGATGAAGAGGAGGAGCATACTTATTTCCTATGATAGTCATCATTATCTAGTGGTCATCATTTCCAATAAGTCAGATCAAAAATAAAAAATACAAATAAATATTTATTTAGAAACCCGAAGGTGTAGCCATTAGACCTATTTAGGAATTAATCATATATAAAATCAAGACATGTTTCCAACATTTTCTTTTAGCAACAGAAGCCAAAAAGTGGTCCAAGGATTGTTTAAGGGTTGTAAAGACTCTATAATTTGTATACAAAGATGTTGGTTTTTCTTATGATCTCCTGAAGTTCTTCCAAGGGACATAGAAAGATTGACTATTCATCTGCATCATCAAGAGGTACCTTGATACTGATCTAATGTAAACAACCCCTGGACCGTTTTTTTTTTTTTTTTGTTTCTGGTGATACAAGAAAATTTTGGAAGCATGTCTTGATTTTATATATGATTAATTCCTAAAGTGGTCTAACGGTTACACATACAAGTTTTTCTAGATAAAGCTTTTTTGGATTTTTTTTAATTTTTGATCTGACGTATTGGAGATGATGGCCACTAGTTGGTGATGACTATCATAGGAATAAGTATGCTTCTTATCTTCATCTAGTGACCATCATGCGTTATTTTCCCCATTCACACAGTTGAACATAGCTTGAGAACATTACATTAGGGCACCTTAATACTGATCCAATGTAAACAACACTTGGACCATTTTTTTGCTTCTGTTGATGCAATAAAATTTTGGAAACATGGCTGAATTTTATATATGATTAAGTCCCAAAGTGGTCTAATGGCTACACCTACACACTTCTAGATAAAGACTTTTTTGATTTTTGATCTGACTTATTGGAGATACCCTAATCTTTTAAATACAACAACATATTCACTTTGAAAACAAAAAATGAAGTGCATGCAAGGACTTGTTTACAGGTGCAACCAACACTACAACCCTCTGAAAAGCTTGGAAGCAAAAATTGAATGTTCTCAAGTTATGTTTGAATGTGTAAATGGGGAAAATACCGAATGATGGCCACTAGATGAAGTCAAGATCATACTTATTTCCTATGATAGTCATCATTATCTAGTGGTCATCACCTCCAATAAGTCAGATCAAGAATTAAAAGAAAAATACAAAGATGTTTCATCTAGAAACCTGTAGGTGTAGCCATTAGACCTATTTAAGAATTAATCATATACAAATATAAAAAGACATGTTTCCAAAATTTTCTTCTAGCAACAGAAGCAAAAAAATGGTCCAAGGGTTGTAAAGACTCTATAATTTGTATACAAAGATGTTGGTTTTTCTTATGATCTCCTTGAAGTTCTTCCAAGGCACATAGAAAGATTGACTATTCATCTGGATCCTCAAGAGGCACCTTGATGCTGATCTATTGTAAACAACACCTGGGCCATTTTTTTTTTTTTTGCTTTTGTTGATACAAGAACATTTTGGAAGCATGGCTTGATTTTATATATGATTAATTCCTAAAGTGGTCTAACAGCTACACCTACAAGATTTTTGTATTTTTTTGAATTTTTGATCTGACTTATTGGAGATGATGGCCACTAGATGATGATGACTATCATAGGAAATAAGTATGCTCCTCATCTTCATCTAGTGACCATCATGTGGTATTTTCTCCATTCACACATTCAAACATAGCTTGAGAACATCACATTTTTGCCTCCAAGCATTTCAGAGGGTCACTGTTAGGGTGCTGGTGGTAACCTGACGACAGACATAGGCCCCCGGTGTCCGCTAGAGGGCGGAGCTTGGACGGAACCCCCAAGGTAAGTGACACAGGCTAGCCTGAGGTGCAGATTCTAAGTATCCACCGGTTTTCGCAAGAGCCTCTGGTGGTGAGGATGGACTTTGCTGCGTGTGGATCCCAGGTCGCGGTCCTCAGGGTCGTCCCACCAAGGGAGAACCGATCAAGGTCCGAAGGCAGGTAAAAAGACCAAGGGAGATCCGAGAGAATGGTCAAACAAGCCGGGGTCAGGACGGGCAGCAGACGACCGGAGTCAGGAACAAGCCAAAAGGTCAACAGGAAATCAGCAGTAAACAGGTCACAGGTTCAGGAACAACGGCAGGAGCTGAAGACGAGACAGCACTGAACCTGTGTGCTGATCCAGCTTAAATAGTGCTCTTTCTTGATGAGAATGGTGGAGCCGGAATAGACTGTGAGTTTTAACTCATCCTCTGCCAGAGCCTTCCTGACAGGGTCCTAACAGTCACAGTGAGGGCTGCACGTGTATACAAGTCCTTAATAGGGTTCAGTGGCGTAGCGTGGGGGGTGCAGGGGGGGCCAGCCGCACCGGGAGCAACATCATGGGGGGCGCATTCCCGCAGTGTCACTCTGTCTGACACAGTATCACACGCTGTCTGCGGTTGCCGCCATGTTTAGGCTGGGAGATGTCCAGCGGGCGCCCAATGGATAAAAATGGAGGGGCGGGGCAGAGCTTGACTGTGCCTCACATATACATTGGCGTAGGGTGGAGTGGCGCTGCGGCGCATGTGGAAATGTTGCAAGCCAAGCCCCGCCTGTGCCGCTTCGCCTCACAATCGGCCGTATGTTCAGAAGAGCTCAGTCAGCTCAACGAGTGAATCAGCAGCCTGGCACTGTCACAGAGTCAGTAATCATTCATCTATCTATCTTTCCCTGTTGTCGTGACACTCAGCCAGCCATTGTGAGAGGTGAGGGGAGACCGTTGGGGAGGGAGGGGGGGAGCAGCCTGGACTGGAGGACACTGACTGCAGACTGGCAGGCATCGAGAGAAGAGGAAGGGGGGAGGGGAGCAGCCTGGACTGGAGTGGAGAGCCCTCACTATGTATAAAGTAGTGCAGTGGGCAATGTAGTGTAGTGGGCAGTGTAGTGTAGTGTAGTGGGCAGTGCAGCGTAGTGGGTATTGTAGTGGGCAGTGCAGTGTAGTGGGCAATACAGTGTAGTGTAGTGTGTAGTGTAGTGGGCAGTGTAGTGCAGTGGGCAGTGTATCGTAGTGCAGTGTAGTGGGCAATGTAGTGTAGTGCAGTGGGCAGTGTATTGTAGTGTAGTGTAGTGGGCAGTGTAGTGTAGTGGGCAGTGTAGTGTAGTGGACAGTGTAGTGTAGTGGACAGTGTAGTGTAGTATAGTGGGCAGTGTATTGTAGTGTAGTGGGCAGTGTAGTGCAGTGGGCAGTGTATCGTAGTGTAGTGTAGTGGGTAGTGTAGTGGGCAGTGTAGTGGGCAGTGTAGTGGACAGTGTAGTGGACAGTGTAGTGTAGTGGGCAGTGTAGTGTAGTGTAGTGGACAGTGTAGTGTAGTGGACAGTGTAGTGTAGTGGGCAGGTAGGAATCAGGTAGGTTAGCGTAGTGGACAGGTAGGTCAGTATAGGAATCAGGCTGGTCAGTATTATTGTAGGAAGAGACTCAGGGAGTGCTAAAAGTCCGCAGGTTAGGGGGCGCAAATTACTTGCCTTGCCCCGAGCGTTGACAACCCATGCTACGCCACTGATAGGGTTGTATTAATTTGTTTTCAAAGTTTATATTTGGGAAAAAAAAGATTAGGGTATCTCTAATAAGTCAGAGCAAAGATTAAAAATACAAAAAAATCTTTATCTAAAAACGTGTAGGTGTTGCCATTAGACCAAATGAGGAATTATTCATATATAAAATCCAGCCATGTTTCCAAAATGTATCAACAGAAGCAAAAAAATAAAAATAAAATGGTCCAAGTGTTGTGTACATTGGATCAGTATCAATGTGCCTCTTAAGGATGCAGATAATTATTCAGTCTTTCAATCTTTTAATCTTTCTATGTCCCTTGGAAGAACTTCCAGAAGATCATAAGAAAAGCCAACATTTTAATTATAGAGCCTTTCCTCTTATTGTGCAATAAATTAACTAATGGAATGTTTCAAATACAAACAGGTACAAAAGTTCTCATACTGACTAGTCAAAAATGATTGGAGTAACCACGTAGGCCATGACCTGCAGGAAAAGAACAATCATCACCACTGTGGTGCAATGTCAATAATTGCTTAACAGAAAGACTTGGAGGGTGATGTCATATAAGGCAAAGACGTATAACTCCAGCAAAGTAGAAGGCAAAGATCCCATTATGGCAGCAATGTACAGTAGAACTTCTGTAGATTTGTGCTTAGTCACAAGAACAAAGCATATACATAGTTACATAGTCAGGTTGAAAATAGGCACAAGTCCATCTGGTTCAACCAATAGAAATCTAAGTATAAAAATAAGTAGAGTCCTCAAAAGTTTTTATTCGCACAACTATCATTGAGGAATATTGTGCTACATATATGCTTGATCTTGTGAATAAGCCTTCAGATGTTCTACTGCACATCGCCACCATTGTGGGAGGTTTGTCAAACTATCACATACCTGGTTAGGAGGTACCGTCTGAGGACGAGATAACAGGATGGCTTCCCTTACACCTCTGGGCCAGACAACACTGGAGTGGAGCAAAGGGAATGAGAAGACAGAGTGGTACATGTGCCTAGAGCCCAGTCCATAGAAGCTTACTTCTTAAAGAAGGCTTGACAGAGGTTGTTGTGTAGGTCGATTAGAAGATCACCAAGGAGAAGCAGACGGGATAGCAGCTGGCAGAACACTGGAGTACATGGCAGGCTAAAAGCAGAGTCAAAGACAAGCAAGTGGTCAGAAGTAAAGAAAAAAGCAGGCAGGGTAGAAAGAGAGCCATGGTCGGGAGGCAGGTCAAAGTCACATGCAAAAGTCAGCAGAGAAAGGCTGAGGTCACCTCAACCAGCCCTCAAAATTTCCACTCGCCTGCTTGCATTAGCCAAGGGCAAGTGTGGAACCACATCGGGGGGGGGGGGTGGGTAGGCAACTCCAGCAGGCGGCAGGCAGGGTTGAACAGGAGCCGATTCTCCTCCCAGCCTGCACCCCAACCTCTGCCCAAGCCTCTGCTGCCCCGTAAATAGGCTGCACTGCTTCTGCCAGATGCGATTGGCCAGAAAACTGTGGGGAAGGCAGAGGAGGGCAAGATAAGAGCTGGCCGAATCACACAGAGAGGGAAATTCCTTCTGTGACACAGTTTGCATCTGAAGCGCTGGTTGCTGTCAAACAAAGTCTTGCCTCCTGAACCGGCTCCCATGATAGAAAGCACACTGGTCTAATGCCAGGAAATTTAGGTAGCTTGACTTCTATCATAGGAGCCAATCCAGGAGGTGGGACTTGACAATAGCCGGAGTTTTTAGATCCAAGCTGTGTCACAGAAGGCGTTTCCCTCTCTGTGGGATCCGGCCAGCTCTCCTCCCTATTCCAACCTGTGATCCCCATGCAGTAGTAGGCTGCATTGATGGGCACTGAGAAGGGTGCATTGATGGGCACTGATAGGCTGCATTGATTGGCACCGATAGGCAGCATTGATGGGCACTGATGAGGCTGCATTGATAGGCACTAATGACGCTGGACTGATGGGCACTGATAGGCACTAATAGAGTTCATTGATGGTCACTGATGAAGCTACATTGATGGGCAATCATGGGGCTGCATTAATGGGAACTGATGAGGCTGCACTGATGGCCACTGATGAGGCTGCACTGATAGGCTGCATTGATGGGCACTGATGAGGCTGCATTAATGGCCACTGATGTGGCAGCACTGATAAGGCAGCACTGATGTGCTGCACTGATATTTCAGGCAATAATGTACAAGGGTTTGTTTAGGGGTGGAATTGGGGGCAGGGCAGGGCAGAGTAGGGGTCGGGCAACTGGTGGGGAATAACTTTTAAGGCCTGGCTAGCAGCTCAGGACTTGAAACTTTGAGCCCTGAGCTCAATCAGCAGAAACCAGCTGAGGTCAAAAAATAGCCAGGGTCACACCAAGAATCAGCAGAGACAAGTCATGGTCAGGAAGTAGCCGAGAACACACCAGGAATCAGTAGAGAAAAGCTGTGGTCAGAAACTAGCCAAGGCCACACAAATCCTGATTCAGTAGTGAAAATCTGTGGTCAAAAGAGAGAGTACATGGTGAGGAAGTACCTGAGGTCACACTAGGAATCAGAAGAGAAAAGCCATGGTCAGGAACTAGCCGAGGTCACACCAGGAATCAACAGAAAAAAAGCCATGCTCAGGAAGTAGCAAAAAATCAAGAACCAACAGATACAAGCTGTGGCTAGGTATCTAGCTGAGGTCACACCAAGAGTTAGGAGAGATAAACTGTCAGGACCCAGATCTGAACCTACAACCTTTGCTTTGTCTGGCAGTATCTCTTCTTTATGAGCCACCAGGGGTGCTGAAAAGCTCCCTGGACAACTCCTTGGACAATCTTGCCCTGAACCTTCTTTCTGTTAAACCTTGGACTCTTTGATTCCCTGCTTCTTCCATGCTTCCTATTTAAGCCATGCCTTTGCACTTCCTGTTTGCCAAATTATTGTGCTCTCTCAGCCAACATCTCACTCTTATCACTGCTGCCGTCCGTATCTTCGCTACCACTCATTATCAATCTTTGGCTTGTTCCTCGACTACGTTTCCGCTTGATCCCAACCTGCAACCACTTGTAACCAACCTTTGGCTTGTTTACTAACCATGCTCCTGCTTGATCCGTACCTGCTATATCTTCTATTGAACCCCAGCTTGTTCACATTCTGGTGGGGCGATCCTAAGGAATCGCGACCTGCTACTAAAACAAAGAAAAACCCACCTCCACCATCAGGTGATCTGACGAATACAGGTTAGTGCTTAGACCCCCACACTCTGGGTGAACCTGCTTCATCCTCCAGGGTGACCTGCTTGTATACTTATCCTGCTGGTCAGTGGGAGCTTCTCTACCTCTATGGCTACTGGTCTCCGAGCCTGAACCCTGACCGTGACACAAGCCATGGTCAGGAATTAACCAAGGACACACCAAAAATCAGCAGAGACGAGACATGTTCTGGAGGAACCGAAGGTCATACCAGGAATATGCAGGGAAAAGCTGTGGTCAGGAAATAGCCAAAGACATACCTGGAACCAGTAAAGAAAAGCGGTCATCAGGACAGAGACAGGACACAGTCAGGAAGCAGATGAGGCCACACCAGGAAGCAGAAGAGAAAAGTTGTGATCAGGAAGAAGATGTGGTAGCACCAGGAATTTAAAGGAGAAAAGCTGTAGTCAGGAAGTAGTCAAGGTCACAGCAAGAGTCAGGAGACACAAGCCGTGGTCAGGAACTAGATAAGGTCACATCAATTTTTAGCAGAGACAAGCTATTGCCTGTTCCTGACAATAGCTTGTCCCTGCTGAAAATTGATATGACCTTATCTAGTTCCAGACCACAGCTTGTGTCTCCAAACTCTTGGTGTGACCTTGACTAGTTCCTGACCACAGCTTTTCTCTTCTGCTTCCCGGTGTGACCTCATCTACTTTCTGACAGGCAGAGGTCACCCTAGAAAACAGCAGAGACAAGCCATGGTCAGGAACTAGCCAAAGTTACTCCAGGAATCAGCAGAGAGAGACAGAATATGGTCAGGAAGTAGCTCAGGTCACATCTAGAACCAGCAGAGAGAAACAGTAGTCAGGAACTAGCCAAGGTTACCCCAGGAATCAGAAGAGACCGGATACGGTCATGAAGTAGCTCAGGTCACATCTAGAACCAGCAGAGAGAAACCGTGGTCAAGAACTAGCCAAGGCTACCCCAGGAATCAGAAGAGATAGGATACGGTCAGGAAGTAGCTCAGGTCACATCTAGAACCAGCAGAGAGAAACCGTGGTCAGGAACTAGCCAAGGCTACCCCAGGAATCAGAAGAGACAGGATACGGTCAGGAAGTAACTCAGGTCACATCTAGAACCAGCAGAGAGAAACCATGGTCAGGAACTAGCCAAGGCTACCCCAGGAATCAGAAGAGACAGGATACGGTCAGGAAGTAACTCAGGTCACATCTAGAACCAGCAGAGAGAAACCGTGGTCAAGAACTAGCCAAGGCTACCCCAGGAATCAGAAGAGACAAGCTGTGGTCAGAAATTAGCTGAGGTTAATAACGAGGAGCCAGTGCAGAGACAAGTCTACAGGGCAGAAAGAGTCAGCAACAATTATGTAGATCTCTGGAACAGGTTTGGGTCCAAATCACAGGAAAACTAGAGACTGTCCAGCAACTGCCTGCTTCAGTTTTACTCCTTAAATCGTCCACCTGGTGGCAAGATTAGAATTAGGCATGCATGCACCTGCATGTCCCTGCCCATGCCTGTGCGAATTAGCATGCTCATACAGACATGTTTGCACACTTAAGTGGCTAGCAATGGCCATTGTTCTGTATATTGACACATATTCTGCTGCCATCCTGACAAAAATACTCTGTTTTTGCCAATAAGAATTATAAATTGATGTCTTAGATGACATCACCCTCCAAAACTATCTGTTAAGTTGTAATCTCAGCCTTTCTCAACCTTTTCAACACAGAGGAACCCTTGAAATAAATTTCTGGTCTCCAGGAATCCCTGCTAAAAATCTACAACTCATGACATATTAGTGTGACAGTCAGTGGGAAGAATGCTCCTTACTCTTCTCATCATTGGGAAGAATTACCCCCTTACAGATAGCTAAAAGGAACAATGGTGTCACTGGAAACTTATCTGAGAGGCAGAAATTGACCATTGATCAAGGAACCCCTAGCAACCTCAGGAGGAACCCTGGTTGAGAAACCCTGTGTTATATTATTGACACCACAGGGGTAAGATTCATTTTCTGCAATATCCTCAAGAGATCATTACCAATGTGGTTACTGTGATCATTTTTGCCTTGTCTATCGGAGAAATTTTGTTCTTGTTTGCATTTCAAAAATTCCATTAGTTCATTTATTGCACAATAAGAGTAAAGTCTCTCTTTAATTTGTCTACAAAGACATTTGCTTTTCTCATGATCTTCTAGAAGTTCTTGCAAAGCACATATATAGATTGAGCATACTTAAGCATCCTCAAGAGGCTCCTTTATACTGATCCAATGTAAACACACTCAGACTTTTTTAGCTTCTGTTGATTCAAGAGGTTTTTGGTAGTGTAGCTTGGCTGAGCCAGAATGTTTTTCATTTCCCAAAGTGGTAAAAGTGAAGCCCAGCTGGAATTTTCAAAATAATTTTTTTTGTTAAACTTTATATTTTTTTTATCTGATTTATTAGGGATAACCTAAGATTTTCCCTGAACATCCCCCTTTAAAAATATATTGTGGAGTAGGGTCTGCTACGTATTTTTGATTCTTGGAATTTTTTATATAAAGGCTTTTTTTGTGATAGGGTTTTTTTTTTATATAGGCTCAATTTTTTTTTTTTTTTTTTTTTTTTTGATAGGCTTTTTTTTTTTTGATAGGCAATTTTTTCTTTTTTTGATAGGCTCAATTTTTTTTTGATAGGAAATTTTTAATTTTTTTTTGATAGGCTCAATTTTTTTTTTTTTTGATAGGCTTTTTTTTTTTTGATAGGCAATTTTTTCTTTTTTTGATAGGCTCAATTTTTTTTTTTGATAGGCTCAATTTTTTTTTGATAGGCAATTTTTTTTTTTGATAGGCTCAATTTTTTTTTTTTTTTGATAGACTCAATTTTAGATGCATTTTTTAATGAAGTCCACATCAGTCTGGACTGTGTTTTACGGGCATTGCAGACCACTTTTATTAACCACTTCTGGTTAAACCGAAAGGTTTTACCCCCTTAAAGACCAGGACATTTTTTGGATTACGGCACTGTGTTACTTTGACTGATAATTGCGCGGTCGTGCGACGCTGTACCCAAATAGATACATTTTTATATACCAGCACCCCCTATTGGGGATTGGTGAAAATTGGGCTGTATGGGGACTTTCTTGGTATCATACTCATAATGTAAATCAACACATAAATTATATAAAAATATACATTTTATTTGTACCAAAATAAATATGATGTCCTTTTTTCCCCACAGATAGAGCTTTTTTTGGTGGTATTTGATCATCTCTATGTTTTTTTATTTTTTTCCGCTATGAACAAAAAAAGAGCGACAGTTCGGAAAAAAAAAAAAAACAACAATATTTTTTACTTTCTGCTATACAACATTAAAAAAAAAAAAATAAAAAATCAAATTTTTTCATCATTTTAGGCTAATTTGTATTCTGCTACATATTTTTGGTTAAAAAAAAATCCCAATAAGTGTATATTGATTGGTTTGTGCAAAAGTTATTGCGTCTACAAACTAGGGGAAAGATTTATGTCATTTTTTTTTTTTTTTTTTTTCCTAGTAATGGCGGCGATCAGCGATTTTAGCAGGACAGCGACATTGCGGCGGACAGATCGGACCCCTAACTCACATTTTTGACACTTTTTGGGGGACCAGTGACATTACTACAGTAATCAGTGCTAAAAATATGCACTGTCACTGTAATAATGACACTGGCAGGGTGATCAAAGGGTTAAATGTATCCCTAGGGCAGTAATGGCAAACCTTGGCCCCCCAGATGTTTTGGAACTACTTTTCCTATGATGCTCATGCACTCTGCAGTGTATTAGAGCATCATGGGAAATGGCATCACTGCCCTAGAGGGTGCTTTCTAACTGTGTGGGGGATGGGATTGCTGAATGAACACAGAGACCTGTGTTACTAAATAGGAGGAACACAGGAGCTTTGTGTTCATTAATGACAGAACAGCGGTCTGCCGTGTTTACAACGGCAGACCGCCGTTCTGTCTCCACAGGGAGCGATCGCGAATGCCCGGCGGACATCACGACCACCGGACAAACAATTCAGCCAAGCGCTCACTCCGAAGGGGAAGACTGGCCTGCTGCTCTCCTCAGGCAGGGGACTCCAACAATGTACATAAAAGAGAAGAAAAAGGAGGAAGAGCAAACACCTAGTGCATTACCCGTGGTCACCATATATAGTATTTAAAAAAAAAGCCAATTGCATACTCACAGACAAGAAGAGTGTTAAAATCGCATTACAAGCATCCGCCACACATGGAATGGAACATTTCCTTGTAGATCAGACCGCAAACGCGTTTCAGGAGTCAAGCTCCCTTCATCAGAGCTCTGACACCGGACCCGCTGTTTGGCTCCCCCTGTGGCCAATCAGCTCATGTGTGCGCCTCCGGCGGCATGCGTGCGCCCCCACAACAGAGCCAACTTGCCGCAGTAAAACTACGGCGGCTGGTCGGCAAGCGGTTAAACAAAGTTCCATCCAAGATTCCCATGCAGGTGTTTCAACTTCACAAGGCAAACAACTGGAAAAATGTCAAGCCACCTGGCTCCCTTGTCAGCAGCACCACTGCTCTTTGGTCTGGATTCTTCAGGCTCGCTCAGCCTTGGTTTCAACACCACTGTACACGTCCAACTCCTGGCCTGGCCAGGGGCCACCTGGCTCCCTTGTCAGCAGTACCACTGCTCTTCAGGTTCACTCAGCCTTCGTTTCAACACCTCAATGTACAGGTCCAACTCCTGGCCTGGCCAGGGGCCACCTGGCTCCCTTGTCAGCAGCACCACTGCTCTTTGGTCTGGATTCTTCAGGTTCACTCAGCCTTGGTTTGAACACCTCACTTTACAGGTCCAACTCCTGGCCTCCAGATAGAGTTCTCCCAGCACCCGAGGGTCTCTCACACTTCTCAGAAACAAAGGACTCCAACCAGCCCCCACTGTGCATGCGCTAGTCACCTCAGCTTTCTCAGTCTCTCTGGACCCGCGCAGCTGTCTTGACTTTCCCAGTCTTATGGCAACAAGTCCCCCCAACGTAGGGTCTTGTCTCCCGAGCCAGTTACCCCTCCTGGCTGTAGCACAGACACTCACTCTGCAAATGGCAGTAACTGCTGTAGCTCTGATCAGGCTTATAGAAGACCCTGAACACCTGTGCACTTATACAGGCTGCTGGTGTCTCACAACATCTGGACACGGGGTTGAAGGTTCCTTTCCACCCAAGACATTTCGGAACCTTCAAACTCCAGGCCCCAATTAGGGGCTACCAGACCCAGAGAAAAACTTAAAACATAGTTTTTCTCAGCTCACAAAACACGTGCTGGAGCTTCTCAAACTGGACCTTTGAGAATTCTGTCTCATTTCTACCTAAACTCACAGTGACGAGGCTTTGCACTGCCACAATCCATCAATGTTTGTCCTTTATATCTGCTTAGAGTTTAGTTTTTATCATTTGAATACAGATCAGTAAATGTTATTTTTACATATCCAAACACTGAAAGTTTTTGTTTCCTTTCCTTATGTACAGGTGGGTCCTATTGCGGTCCGTTCATTGGGAAAAAAGACACACAGGACCCAAATGGTACCGGATCTTAGCTTTCCAAAATTTCCAGCAAAGGTACAAAAACATTGTCCCATTTTTAGACCGTCATTCGTAGGTGTCAGTTCTAAGCTGTGAATAATTGGCAGGCAGACTGGCAAACAATTTCCAACATTATATTTAGAGTAAAATGCTACAGTTAGACATACAGATTTATTAGACGGCTACTAGGCAGGGAAAAAAAAAATCGAAATGTTGCATTTCCCTAACATGTCAATGAAAATCACGGCATTTCACCACTTTGGGGAAGGCAACATTATGGAATTGGTTGTTTTAGAGCCCATCCAGACTAGCGCGACTTGTCAGCCTGACAAGTCGCGGTCGGTCGCGGTCCATTGAGTAGTACAGGACCCGTTCTAATAGGAGCGACACAAGTCGCTCCGACTTAGAAAAAGGGTCCTGTACTACTTTGGGGCGACCTGGGAGCGACTTGCATAGACTTCCATTATGTGAAGTCCCTGCAAGTCGCGCCGAAGTTGCGGTGCACAGCGGTGCACGCGACTTCACAGGTTGCCCCCCCAAAGTCGGATCGCCTCAGTGTGAGCCGGCTCTTAAAAAGGTGCTTGAAATGGCTCCTGAGAATTCCAAAAACAAAAAATTGTTTCAAATACTTACCGTAAATTTTCTTTCCTGGTCCCAGTCCATAGCAGCATACTACCACATGTATGCTGCCATGTTGGTGCCAGGATAATTGAAAATTTTAACAAATATTTACCATAATTTTCCTTTCCTGTCACCAATCTATGGCAGCATACATGTAGTAGTGTGCTGCTTTATTTTCACCAGAAATGCTCCTTATACCTGCAATGAATACAAGAAATATAATTGGGTTCTCCTGCGGCCCCTTGTTACTTGCCTTGTATCTTAACCCAACAGCTCATGGACCAACCTCAGTCTCCATTCACTTGGGTCTTTTTACCATTAATTGCAGTAATCAAATAGGAGAGCAAATTTATGGAAGCAGTATTTTGTAACTTTGCTTTGGACTTTATTTTCAATGACAAGAAATCTTATCAAATCAATAAAATAACCCAAAAAAACACAAAAAGGAGGACTGATATATTGAATCAGCACTAGGTTCCATAAGAGTGACCTCCAAAAATAGCTGTTGATACAGGGGGCAACCAACCGTGACCCTTTTAAGCAGTTCCTATCTCCTGAATTTGACTTCTATCCCTCTAAAAGCTAACAAAAAGATCAAACCCTTTGGGCAAGGAACCTGTCTTACAATGACCAGATGGCAGCTTCCACCCAGCTACTCTGCGACACTTGTCAGAAGTCAAATCAAACCCTTTGGGCAAGGAACCTGTCTTACAATGTCCAGATGGCAGCTTCCACCCAGCTACTCTGCGACACTCTTCAGAAATAAGATCCTCTCTGTAGACCAGTTTCCTCAGGTATGCACTCCATCTTCAGCTTAGTTCCTTGTCTTCCCAGCACATGGCTCCTGCTAAAGCCAGGCGTTCACAACATTTCTTCACAAAGAGAAGCCCCATGGTAGAAAAAGTCCTAGAAAAGGGCTCCCAAACATTTATCATTTCCCGAAACCATACCTCTGTGCTTAGCTCCTCAAGGAACTCTCTTCGGCCCAGTTACCTTGAGGTATGCAGTCCAGATTAGTTCCTTTAATCCTCAACACCTGGGTTCTGCTGAAGCCAGGCTCTAAGAGCAATTGTTCACACAGGCCTCCCAGGAAGATGCCCCGTGGGAGAGAGAGAGTTCGGGAAAGGTGTTCCCAAACATTAATCGTCTCCCCAAGTAATACTTCTGAGCTTAGTTCCTCAAGGACCTCTCTTCAGTCCAGTTCCCTTTAGGTATGCACTGATAGTTCCTTGGACCCTCAACATATGGTTTCTGCTAAGGCCAGGTTCTAACAGCAATTCTTCACACAGGCCTCCTCCCAGGAAGATGCCTCAGGGGAGCAAGAATTCTGGAATGGTACTCCATAACGTTTATCATCTTCCCAAGCCATACCTCTGAGCATAGCTCCTCAGAAAGTATTTTTAGGCCCAGTTCCCCTCTAGTATGCACTCCATCTTGAGCTTATATTCTCGGGCCTTTAGCACATGTATAAGAGTCCCATTCTGAAATCTCTCTTCACTAAGCTGCAACTGCATCCATTCGACACATCTGCGGGTCAGTGCGGTGTGGTCCCACTCACTTTTGTAGGGTACTTTGGCAGGCAGTTGTGCCTGCTGAATGAGTCATGCCCTACTTTTTTTGCTGAGTCATAAAGAAAAACCTTGAGCCCATGACAAAGTGTATGGAGCCGTCCCCCAGCCATTGTCAGGAATCAGCAGCAGGGATGGCCAGATCTGCGTGGCTACTCTTAGGAAACTCAGACCAGACTGTGTACAGTGAAACCAAAATCTATCCATACACCAGGAATCACGTTTGCTATGTTTCCTGGTGTATGGATGGATTTTGGTTTCCCTGTACACCACATAATCCAAACTGCTGAACCAGCAACCTAACTAAACAACAGGAAGCCTAACTAAGAAACTGACTATAAGCAATAGGTACAAAAATGGGGAACATGGATAAACAGAGTAATAAGGGAGACACAAGGAGGAAGGGGGAACCAGTACTGGGACCAGAAAAAAGGGGAGTGGATATATGGCATACAGGGCAAGAGCAAGATCAAAAACAGTATAAATGTCCAGCAGTTTCTGGCTAGCAAAGCAAAACACTGAAGTGAAGTGTAATAGTAGAGGAGGGACTAAATACCCTCCCAGCAGCCAGCATCTGGAGACAGATTACTGGAATCTACTGGGTGACACCCGCTGGTGGACACCAGAACTACAACCTCCCACTCTGGGAAGCACAGAGCCACCAACAGGTGTTTTAGGTCCTGATGACCAGGTTTTGACAGGCCCGTTAAAAATGTGCTACAATTACGGCACTGCAATGCCCATGTGATATGGGGACTTAGGAAGGAATTGCAGAGCCCAGAAGAGGTAAAATCTGCTCAGGCTGGTTATTTTAAATGTATTAGAAACACAACGAAAAAAGGGCAAGGTCATTACACAACTCTGGCCTGATTGCCCGCTGCTGGCTTGTAAAATGTTAAACCTTCGTCTTTGTTTTCAGGTTGATGGAATCCTTCTTGATGAGATACAGAATAATGACTATAAATTCACCATTGTGGACTGCATGGAGCTAGAGAAAGGAACCATAAACATTATTGAAGAGGGATCCGTACCGATAACACAGGTAAGGATAATTCCAAGGACAGCATGCCAGAAGGAAGGAGACTTCTAAATATTTTGTAATAAAAATGGAATCCATGATTTCTAAATTGAAAATTTCCATCCCATCCCTTGCCACCTGACTATTCTCCCTAAAGGGGAAGTTCCACTTTAAGCCCCTACTCTTCCCTAAAAGGCACTGACACTTCTGCCCCCGATTGCTTATTATTTTGTTGTATGCTGACATCTAGTGCAGTTTTGGGCAACTACAATATGTTACTTAAGTGATTTGGTATCTTTCTCTGTCCTTCCCTCTTGTTTAGTGCTAGTTAGTACAGTTCTAGGTAGACCCCCCCCCCCGCCCCATTTCTTCTATGTTCCCTCAGTCAGTCTTAGGCAACTCATACATTAACCAGTTTTTTTGTTCAATCAGCGGGTTCTAAATAGTTACTTAAGTGATTGGGTGTCTCTCTCTATCCTCCCCTCATGTTTAGTGCTAGTTAGTTCAGTTCTTGCCAGACCCTCCCCATTTCTTCCATGTTTCCTCAGTCCGCCTTAAGCAGCCCATACATGAATACGTTTTTTAAGGTCAACCAGCAGGTACAATATGTTTGAATACGTGATTTGGTAGTTCTCGCTGTACTTCCCTCCTGTTTAGTGCTAGTTAGTACAGTTCTAGCTGGACCCTCCCCATTTTTTTCTATGTTTCCTCAGTCAGTATTAAGCAGCGCTTACATTAAGCAGATTGAATGAAAAAAAAAAAAAAGACTTTGATGTGGATGAGGGAATTCTCCTCACTGAGCTATTGTATTCTGACATTGGATAGGCTTCCCCACCATCATAATACACTGATCAGTGCTGCTGGCAGCACTGTATGAACAGCAAAAATTCAACAGGGCGGATCTGCTGACTATACAACCACCCTGTCCACACATGGATCTAATTTTGTCCCCTGCTGAACCAGCCTAATTTTGATGAGTGTATGGCCACCTTTAGTTTTTCCCAGACAGGGCTTAGAAAAGCAAGTGACTTCTTACACTTCAAAAGACAGCCCCTCTATTATAAATTATAATTATCTGAAGGAAAACTGCATCGGATTCAACTTGTGTGCCTTATTGAGGAGTTAAGCTGCCTGTGGATAGTGCCATATCAGCAGGCGACCCTACTGTCTGGGCAGACTGGGTGTATGGTGCCATGTCAATAAATAAAGGGGCATTTGGAACAATGAATACAATTTATTTGAAAGCAATATACACTGTATTGTCAAAAGTATTGGGACAACTGCCTTTACACATGAACTTTAATGGCATCCCAGTCTTAGTCCGTAGGGTTCAATATTGAGTTGGCCCACCCTTTGCAGCTATAACAGCTTCAACTCTTCTGGGAAGGCTGTCCACAAGGTTTAGGAGTGTGTCTATGGGAATGTTTGACCATTCTTACAGAAGCACATTTGTGAGGTTAGGCACTGTTGGATGAGAAGGCCTGGCTCGCAGTCTCCGTTCTAATTCATCCCAAAGGTGTTCTATCGGGTTGAGGTCAGGAATCTGTGCAGGCCAGTCAAGTTCCTCTAAACCAAATTCGCTCATGGCCCCTTCCTGTTCCAACACGGACCTTGCTTTGTGCACTGGTCCAAACCATTTGGTGGAGGGGGGATTAAGGTGTGGGGTTGTTTTTCAGGGGTTGGGCTTGGCCCCTTAGTTCCAGTGAAGGGATTTCTTAAGGTGTCAGCATACCAAGACATTTTGGACAATTTCCTGCTCCCACCTTTGTGGGAACAGTTTGGGGATGGCCCCTTCCTGTTCCAACATGGACCTTTCTTTGTGCACTGGTCCAAACCATTTGGTGGAAGGGGGGGGGATTATGGTGTGGGGTTGTTTTTCAGGGGTTGGGCTTGGCCCCTTAGTTCCAGTGAAGGGATTTCTTAAGGTGTCAGCATACCAAGGCATTTTGGACAATTTCCTGCTCCCAACTTTATGGGAACAGTTTGGGGATGGCCCCTTCCTGTTCCAACATGGACTTTTCTTTTGTGCACTGGTCCAAACCATTTTGGGAAGGGGGGGGGATTATGATGTGGGGTGGTTTTTCAAGGGTTGGGCTTGGCCCCCTAGTTCCAGTGAAGGGAATTCTTAAGGCATCAGCATACCAAGACATTTTGGACAATTTCATACTCCCAACTTTGTGGGAACAGTTTGGCTGATGGCCCCTTCCTGTTCCAACATGGACCTTTCTTTGTGCACTGGTCCAAACCATTTGGTGGATGGGGGGGGGGATTATGGTGTGGGGTTGTTTTTCAGGGGTTTGGCTTGGCCCCCAGGTGTTGAGCTTGGCCCCCTAGTTCCAGTGAAGGGATTTCTTAAGGTGCTAGCATATCAAGGCATTTTGGACAATTTCATGCTCCCAACTTTGTGGGAACAGTTTGGGGATGGCCCCTTCCGGTTCCAACATGGACCTTTCTTTGTGCACTGGTCCAAACCATTTGGTGGAGGGGGGGGGGGGGATTATGGTGTGGGGTTATTTTTCAGGGGTTTGGATTGGCCCCTTCGTTCTAGTGAAGGGAACTCTTAAGGTGTCAGCATACCAAGACATTTTGGACAATTTCATGCTCCCAACTTTGTGGGAACAGTTTGGGGATGGCCCCTTCCTGTTCCAACATGGACCTTTCTTCTGTGCACTGGTCCAAACCATTTTGGGGAGGGATTATGGTGTGGGGTTGTTTTTCAGGGGTTGGGCTTGTCTCCCAGGTGTTGGGCTTGGCCCCCTAGTTCCAGTGAAGGGATTTCTTAAGGTGTCAGCATACCAAGGCATTTTGGACAATTTCATGCTCCCAACTTTGTGGGAACAGTTTGGGGATGGCCCCTTCCTGTTCCAACATGGACCTTTCTTTTGTGCACTGGTCCAAACCATTTTGGGGAGGGGGGGATTATGGTGTGGGGTTGTTTTTCAGGGGTTGGGCTTGGCCCCCTAGTTCCAGTGAAGGGATTTCTTAAGGCTTCAGCATACCAGGACATTTTCAACAATTTCATGCTCCCAACTTTGTGGGAACAGTTGGCTGATGGCCCCTTCCTGTTCCAACATGGACCTTTCTTTGTGCACTGGTCCAAACCATTTGGTGGAGGGGGGGATTATAGCGTGGGGTTGTTTTTCAGGGGTTGCAGAGCAGTATAAATGTCAGGATTGGGTGGACAGAAATGCAAATTTACCTACACACAAATGGATTTCAGCCTATATATGAAATCGATCTGTGAACCTTATATATAGGGAGAGGTGAAATAGATTTTAGATGACTAAATTGATTCCCACAATTCTAGATTACGGGGAATGGAGAGGAGAGGTACGGCCAATTAAAGTTGTTACTATAAAGGCAGATTCTGACATTTAGTTACTTGGCAGCCGAATGCAGAGAGGTGTTACCAGTCGCCCAATTTTCTTCGGCGTGTCAGATGCTGGCATGGAGGAGAAAATCATTACTGCTACAATGGAGCAATTATTGGATTGTCAATAGGGGATTGGCAATGCGTTTTGCAATTATAATAAAATCTTTTCTCTGCAGAAAATGATTGTATGCTGTTTTGCGCTTGTGGTTTGGCCAAACCGCCCCCCCCTCCCCCGCCCCGCCCTACCTTCATATTGCAGCAAGAAAGTATTTTAATATATTTTGGGAGACGGCTGACAGATTTATCCCTGTATGTAACACCTGGCAGGGTCCAATCCAGCAGTGTTAGGTATTGTTAACCACTTGCAGACCGCCCGCGGCAGAAATACTGCGGCAGGCTGGCTTGGCTGCGCAAACCGCCGTACCTGTTCAGTGGTTCGCTGGAGCGCACCTGGGGGCGTGCACGCACCGCCAGAGGCGCACGCCCGCCCCCATTAGCCAGTGGGGAAGCCGATCTACAAGGCTGGCAGCCGCGATTGCCGCGGGGCACCCGCGATCGCTCCCCGTAGAGAGAGAACAACGGTCTGCTGTTGTAAACACAGCAGACCGTTGTTCTCTCTGGAATTAACACAGAGATCCTGTGATCCTTCTATATAGGATCACAGGTCTCTGTGTTGATTCCACAAGTCCCTCCCCCCATAAAGTTAGAAAACACCCCCTAGGCTCACACTTAACCCGCGATCGCTCCCCGCTGAGAGAGAACGACGGTCTGCTGTTGTAAACACAGCCGACAGTTGTTCTCTCTGAAATGATCACCGAGATCCTGTGATCTTTCTATATAGGAACACAGGTCTCTGTGTTGATTCCACAAGTCCCTCCCCCACACAGTTAGAAAACACCCCCTAGGCTCACACTTAACCAGTTGATCTCCCCTGGGTTAACCCCTTCCCTGCCAGTGTCATTATTATAGCAACAGTGCATATTTTTAGCACTGATTACTGTAGTAATGTCACTGGTCCCCCCCAAAAGTGGCAAAAAGGTCAGTTAGGGGTCCAATCTGTCGGCCGCAATGTCGCAGTCTTGCTTAAAAAAAAAATTGCTGATCGCCGCCATTACTAGTAAAAAAAATTAATAAATAGAAATTACATAAATCTTTCCCCTAGTTTGTAGACGCGATAACTTTTGCGCAAACCAATCAAAATAGGCTTATTGGGATTTTTTTTTTACCAAAAATATGTGGCAAAATACAAATTGGCCAAAAATTATGAAAATATTTGATTTTAATTTTTTTTTTATTGGTAAAATAAAAATCGACATTTTTTTGTTCTTTTAGGCCAGTTTATATTCTGCCTATTTTTAGCTCTGATTACTGTAGTAATGTCACTGGTCCCCCAAAAATGTCAGTTAGTTGTCCGATCTGTCCGCCGCAATGTTACAGTCCCGCTAAAAATCACTGACCGCCGCCATTACTAGTAAAAAAAATAAATAAATAAAAATGACATAAATCTTTCACGTAGTTAGTAGACGCGATAACTTTTGCGTAAACCAATCAAAATACGCTTATTGGGATTTTTTTTTACCAAAAATGTTGATTGATTTGAGCAAAAGTTATCGCATCTACAAACTAAGTGAAAGATTTATGTCACAAGCCCCTCCCCCCACAGTTAGTAACCACTCCCCCAGGCTTACATTTAACCCCTTGATCACCCACAATGTTAACCCGTTCCCCCCAATGTCATTATTACAGTAACAGTGCATATTTTTAGCACTGATTACTGTAGTAATGTCCCTGGTCCCCCCAAAATTGTCAAGAATGTCAGTCAGGAGTCCGATCTGTCCGCCGCAATGTCGCAGTCTCGCTAAAAATTGCAGATCGCCGCCATTACTAGTAAAAAAATAAATAAATAAAAATGACATAAATCTTTCCCCTAGTTTGTAGACGCGATAACTTTTGCGCAAACCAATCAATATACACTTATTGCAAATTTTTTTTATACAAATTGGCCTAAAAGGATGAAAAGTTTTTGATTTTTAATTTTTTTAGGGGAATGTTATATAGCAGAATATGAAAGATATTGTTTTTCTTTTTTCGTCTCTCATTTTTTTGTTTATAGCGCAAAAAATAAAAATCGCACAGGTGATCAATAACCACCAAAAGAAAGCTCTATTTTTTGGGGGGAAAAAGACATAAATTTTATTTGGCTACAGCATCGCATGACCGCGCAATTTTCCATTAAAGTAACGCAGTGTGGAATCGCAAAAAATGGCCTGGTCATTAAGGGGGCAAATCCTTCCGGTCCAGAACTGGTTAACTGGGTTTAAGCATTGACAATATAACCTGGAAGCTGAATGGTTACTATGCACAACTGTACCAGATTCAGTGTGCATTAGCTTTAGTAAATCTCCCCCATTGCTTTCTATTCTTTTCTCACTCTACTGATATTACGAGCTACTGATATTACGTTGCACCCTCCTCCTCTGCCCAGTAGGGGGAGAGCTAAAGCCAAGCAAGCCCATAGACTTCTCTGTAGAGCGCTGAGAATCCTAGTAGCTGTAGTTTGAGATGGCAGCCAAATAATGACTACACTATGCTCTGGAACCAAAGGGGTTAAACAAGGTAACACATATGGAAGATGGGAACTTTACATAAATGTTTTTTTTTCCCATTATACGAGAACGGTTCCTGATGACAGAAAGACCGATCAATTAATTCCATCCATAAAGTAGGACATGAACCATTATTCCCTAACCTTCTCATTGCTCTTCTTCATTTGAGCACAGTTTTATTCTCAGAATTCTGTATTGTCTGTCCCGCATTTTGCCTATAAAAATTGTAAAAAAAAAAATAAAAAGAGACATTAATAAGGAGCTGGCCATGTGTGCAATGTGCAGTGGTGGGTCTCCCAGGTCTTTTTACAAGAAATGATTGAGCATTTTCATTATTACTACAGCTGTAATATGTTGGCTTCGGGACCTTGGCCCTTTCCTACAGCCTGTAATATCCCAGCCATGCTTTTTATGTTATGCAATGTGTTGCTGCAAATATGTGTCAGCATCCCCCTTTGATTAGTTATAATTACTATAAAAAATAAATAATAATAATAATAAATATTCTTCTTCTTATTATTAATAATAATAAATATTAATAATATTAATAATAAAAATAATATAAAAAAAATGTTTATCCAAACATGGCACAATGCAATAAATGTACTGGATAGTTAAAATATTAATTGATTTTTATTATTCTTATTAATAATAATAATAATATTAATAATAAAAATAATTTAAAAAAAAAGTGTTTATCCAAACATGGCAAAATGCACAACATCCATTGGATAGTTAAAATAATAAGAATATTAATAATTAATTATATTATTAATAATAATAATAATAATAATAATAATAATAATAATAATAATAATAAATATTCTTTAATAAAAAATAATTAAAAAAAAAAAACGTGTTTATCCAAACATGGCACAATGCACGAAATTCATTGGATAGTTAAAATAATAGGAATAATATTAATAATACATTTTTAATATTATTATTATTATTATTAATAATAATATTCTTTAATAAAAATACATTTAAAAATAAATGCGTTTGTCCAAACATGGCACAATGCACAAAATTCATTGGATAGTTAAAATAATAGGAATAATATTAATAATACATTTTTAATATTATTATTATTAATAATAATATTCTTTAATAAAAATACATTTAAAAATAAATGTGTTTATCCAAACATTGCACAATGCACAAAATGCATTAGATAGTTAAAATAATAGGAATAATATTAATAATACATTTTTAATATTATTATTATTAATATTCTTTAATAAAAATACATTTTAAAAAAATGTGTTTATCCAAACATTGCACAATGCACAAAATGCATTAGATATTAATATTATTCCTATTATTTTAACTAATACATTTTGATTATTATTATTAATAATATTCTTTAATAATAATAATAATAATTTGTGTTTAATATTATTATTATTAATAATAATAATAATAATAATAATAATAATAATAGATATGAAAAAAAAAGAAAATCAGCACACTAGAACAGATTACACAAAGCTGCTGAACACCAAGGTCAATAAATCAAAATTCCAGATCATACATAAAACAATACACAGTGCCCTTCTGGCCAATCAGCGCCCCTACTATTGCACGAAAGGAGGTACAGGTACGTCATTTTGCGCAATAGAGCCGACCTGCCACAGTAAAAGTGCGGCGGCTGGTCGGCAAGTGGTTAAAAGAACTGAAATCCAGTTAATAAAAGGGTCGGGCCAGGAACGGTCAGGCTGGGGAGGAAAGGGTTAGCCAGGAAAAGAGGCGGAGCTCTGACTAGCTGCAGCTTATAATGCACATTGTGAGACATTCACAGTGTGCGGTAAAATCAGAGGAACCCATTTCAGTCCTGGAGAGGAGCCGGTACAACTGTGCAAGACTGAAGGGAAGGTTGATAAATCCAACAAAAGCCGGCAACTCTGTGCTTCTTCTTAAAAGGTCCTTTATTGGTGCAAAACAGCAAATACAATGTCCATTGATGCTAACGCGTTTCGGCCTCTGCGTCCCTCATAGCATAGCATGAAGGGAAGGTTGGAGGTCAGATTTAAATACAATAGGAGAGAACGCTCCCTGAATATAATGATATTAAAATTTGTAGAAAATAAACTCTTCCTATGGAGAGAACAAACTATTGGATGGAAATTAAAGTGACACCTTCATATTCCTGACACCTCTGTTCTGCCATTGCTCTGTAGGTCATGGATGTGCTGCATACTGTCATTACAAGAGAAGAAAATTACATCAGCGCTGCGAATTCGGCCCGTTTATGAGTGGCCATTATGCGGGAGATCGTTATTGGGTCGCCTGTCAGCGGACGGCTTAATGGAGATGAAGACTTCTTAAGTGACACTAATTAAATGGACATCCATTTCCTCTTATCGGCGACAAGGAGAAGTGGAACACATCGACATTTCCTTTTCAATCGTTTTATACCCAAATCAGCTCATGTTTTATTTATTATTAATTAAAATCCTATTTTAAAAACCTAATTGTTGCTTTTACGTAATATTGTTTGTTTTTATTTGTTTCTTTTGTGTCTTTATTTATTTTACCAGATTTATTGTATCACTACACAACAAAATTGAAATGACAGTTGCAGTCCTCTAACCCCCCTTCCCTCTGAGCCACAGCGTCCCTTTCAGGCTCAGTTCACACTTTCGCGATTTGGAATCGCGGGCCGAATGGCTGCAATTCTAAATTGCGTGGCAAATCGGTTAGAAAAAAGCCTAACACGCATTTGGGTAACACTCATTCTAAATGACACCCCAAAGTAGATCTCTCTTATCAACAACTGACCCCCCCCCAGAAAAAAATAGATCGCCCCCACCAGATAGAGCTCCCCAGCAGCTATAGCTCCCCCTACCAACAATAGGGTCCCCAACAGCCAACATAAATAGATCCCCCAGCACCCTTGGCCAGGGGCAGACTGGCAACTTTCGACACAGGAGGCAAGTACAAACCAGAGGCCCATGGTGCAGCGACTCGGCCCCCCTCCCACTCGTCCTTCTTCTGACCCCCAAAATGATACTCTCTCACTAGCACCTACCTAGGAGGGTGTTACATATTGTTACATATTGTAATTGTATTTATGTGATATTTGAAGAAAGTATTTTTAATTAGAAAGAGTGGTATAATATTATTCACTTTCAGGGACTGGCCCAGGGGGAAAGAAAAAAACCAGAGGCCCATTGTGCAGTAACTCAGCCCCCCTCCCACTCTCCCTCTTCCCGGCCTCCTCCTGACCCCCATTCCCGGCTGAAGCCCCACTCCAGGTACTCTCTACTCACCGGCTGAATCCGGGTTCCCAACCTGGCCATTAGCGGGCAGTTGGGGGGAGCTGGGACAGCTTTGTTGGGGCTGGCTGGGGAGGAGAGTCTCCAGTGGGACATGGAACCAGCCTCTGCTCAGACACAGTTTGCACCATCCATGCTGGGGGGGGCCTGCGCTCAGTCCTGGTTTTCATCCCGCACTCAGGTCAGTGGCGGGGACTTTTTTCTTCTCTTCACCAGGAAACTTTTAGACATGTCTGTGGCAGAAGCAGTGCAGCCTTTTTACAGGACATCAGAGCGGCCCAGGGGGCAACTGCCCCCCTGTCCCCTGGCCCAGTCTTCCCCTGCCCTTGGCATATACATTCAGTGCTGGAGGAGCTGGAACTGCGTTCCCTCTGGAAAAAAAAAAAAGCCCTGTGTAGAGGGAAATGCTTTGTTCATATTTCATGTCTGAGGTTTACAACTACTTTAAGTGTTGCCTGAGCATGTGGCCGCTGTGATTGGACTTTAGATCTATTTTAAACACAATGGTAGCAATTCAATAAAGCTGCCTGGCCAATTTTCTGGCGTTAGTTGCCCTCATGAACATTTTGGAATCCAGGGGCGGAATTGGCGCGTCTCTGCCCGCATTTCCAAATCGAGCTAATGGGTTCTTAATTGGGACCCCTTAATTGGGTTAAGGGGTTGGGTTGGGCACCCAAATGGGTTAATTAATTCTTAATGGCACCCAAAATACAGTGCGATTTTGCTGCGATCGTCGCATGACAATATGTGCGAAAATTGCGGCAAAACGCGCAGGAAAAAACTGTGCCTGGCTCAAGGCCAAAATTCGGTCTATGAGTTTCTTTGGGGTGACAAATGGGCATCAGGCAGCCCATTCAAATGTTTTATTTCGAATGTGGCGCAGGCATTGCGCCACATCGTAAAAGAGGTGCAATTTAAACCTCCCTGAATTTTCGCACCTTTCGTTATCAAGACCAAGAGTGTTGCAGATGCTTCATGAATTTAGAGCAACACGTTAACCAAGGGGGATTGATGCCAGAAAAGTGTTGCGGCAGCTTTATTGAATTCTCCTCATCCGTAAGAAACCTTTTTTGTCCTGGTAATGAATCAGAGTCTGGCACAGCAGAGACGGGAGACCCACCAAAAACAGAATCCCAGCCAATTCCCACAGAGGAAACATCTGCTGGAAGGAAACCATTAGGCAGCCCCCGCCATCTGTTTTTGAAGCCACTCCAGTTTTGGGAAAAGTTTTTGTGTAGGTCAGTAGAAAATCCCTGCTCAACTGACAGCCAAGGATAGGGGCAGCATAAAGGGGAATCCTGGGCCAAAAAAAAAGATCAAATATACCTAATATACAATAAATCTGCAAAACATCTCCTTCCCGTGATTTATTCCTTAGAAATGCTGTTACAGTATGTAACAGCATTTCTGACGAGCCCCCAAATGTAGCACTGCCCCCTAGAGAGCTGCTGAGATTGGATTCCCCTGGGTTACCCGTAGCAACAGTCTAAAGAAACGGATAAGCAGATGGAGCTGCTAAGCTTTTATCCACCTAGCACCTACCTAGGAGTATGCTACAAGTACAATAACGCTGCGCCCCACAATCGCTTTCATTTCAGTGGCGGCGCGCGACGTGGAGAACGGGAGGCAATTGGAGGACACTCCCTTATGTCCAGCTCCCCTTATCTTTATAAGCTTTATTTGTTGGTGAAAAGAACAGCTTGGAAATATTAATCCATGCTGGTACCAGTGCTTGCTTGAATGGTGAAAATAGTAATAAAAGTGAACAGAAGAGGACTGGGCCAGGGGGTAGGGGGGGCAATTGCCCCCTGGGCTGCTCTGATGCCCCATAAAAAGACTGCACTGCGTCTGCCAAAGACATGTTGGTGAAGAGAAGTAAAAAGTCCCTGCCACTAACCATTTATTGAGTGCAGGTTGAAGACAAGGACAGAGGGCCAGCCTCCCCACCCAAGCATGGATGGTGTAAAGTGTGTCTGAGCAGAGGCCGGTTCCATGCCCCACTGGAGACTCTCCTCCCCCAGCCAGCCCCAACCAAGCTGTCCCAGCAACCCCCAACCGCCCCCTGCTGGCCATGTCGGGAACCTGGATTCGGTCGGTGAATAGAGAGTACCTGGAGTGGGACTTCAGCCTGGAATGGGGGGTCAGGAGGAGGCCGGGAAGAGGGAGAGTGGGAGGGGGGCCGAGTTGCTGCACAATAGGCCTCTGGTTTTTTCTTTGCCCCTGAGCCAGTCAGCCCCTGAAAGTGAATAATATTATACCACTCTTCCTAATAAACAATACTTTCTTCAAATATCACATAAATACAATTAAAATATGTAGCACCCTCCTAGGTAGGTGCTAGTGAGTGAGTATAGTTTTTGGCTCTGTCTGCCTATCAGAGGAGCAGCAGGCAAATCTATATTGCTTTCTGTCTACCAGAGAGCAGGATCTGTGAGTGAAGTCTGCTCAGTGTGCTCAGTATGCGATTCATTGAGTCTAGAGGAGTGTTTCACACTGGTCCAATAGGGAGACATGTTGGACAGTGGGAGGAAACCTGACCAATGGATACATAGACTTTGATACAGTCCTGGTTATTGGTAGAGACAGGCTGTCTCGGTGCATTCTGGGACACTATATAAAAGCCAGGAGCACATGTGCTGCGGGGTCTTTGACTGGTGAGCAGAGTCCCGGAGGGAGGGTGGTGGCTGCCTCCTCCTCTGTAGCAGTGGAAAGCGGAATCAGGAGGTCGTCCTGAGGGCCAGAGGAACGGAGCTGAACCCAGAGGTCCAGGAAAGCTGACTGAGGGGGAGACACTGGAGCCCCTTGAAAAACAGTATCGTGAGTACAGGGGATCGTGTCAAGGGGCCTGACCTGAGGGGGGCCACCCCGGAGTAGGATAGTCAGTGGATGGGTGTCAGTGGTCAAGAAAGAGGATACTAAAAAAGTGTCCTGAAGATAACATTAGTTCATCAAGTCATCTGGAAAGAGACTTAATCCTAAATCCATTTAAGTGGCAAGGTGGATCAATAGCCCGGCTGTACCAACAGATAGATGTCCTCCAAATCTTGTGCATAGTTAATCTGGAGGATCCCACTAATCCCTTCTCCCATCCCTAATTTATACAATAAAAACAAAACAACTACATACCCCTGGATTAATTATTGACTGAGCCAAGAAGTAATAGTCTGTGAATTTCAAAGTTGCTAACGGTAACCCAGGGGGACCCGAAAGTGTGAAAATCCAGCAAGTCCTAAAGGGGGCAGTGCTACAAATACAATAAGTGTAATTCCATAAACTTCAATAAACCAAAAAAATAAAGTGACATGTACCAAATGTTGATAAATACAATTCATAGTAAAATGTGCATAAGTGTCCGGTGAAAAAAAGTCCAAATAAGTGTAAAATAGTATATTCCAAGAATGAAAGATTTGGAATCTTTTAGCAGTAGGATTCAATTCTTCCCAATCTTAAGCATCCACATCAAGAGGAAAAACAGCCCCCCTGTGAACAGAAGGCAAGCAAAGTTCCCACTCACCAGATGCTGTGGCTCCTCCTTGCCATACGGCAATAGGATCAATAAGGCTTTGTGGGGTTCCGTTGCCCCAGGTGAACGCTGCACCTCAATCCTGCGATCCCCCTCACTGTCAAAGTCAGAGCATCGAGACTTCTAGCAGGTTGCAAATCTCCTCACAACAGATAGCAAAACTTCCATCTGAATTAGAAAAAAACATGGACTTTTTAGGCACCAATATTAAAAATCACAATTTATTTATTGTACAAAAAAAACTAAAAAAAAGCACATAACACAACATTTTAAACCATATGGGATAAAACCATCAACCAAACTGCATGTAGTCTGCCACTGAAAGATCTCTGAAGTATCAGGGTCCCCCTGGTGGCTGTCAATGCGGATAAGGTTGAATAGAAAAATGGATGAAGGTTCAAGCTCTACATGTTTCGCGACGTGTCGCTTCTTCAGGAGCTCATCCCAAAATATACGTAATAGTGTGTAGCAGGAATGAACGACACTAACGATCTCTTTACTCTAATACGTCAGTGCAGATATGCCAATACAGCTTGGAGGCCATTCGCCTAATGGTAATGTAGCACTGCCCTCTTGAGGACTGCTGGATATTACACTTTCAGGTCCTCCTTGGATATCGTTAGCAATAATGGCATTCACAATTTAACGCTTTACTTCTTGGCACAGTCAATGATCAATCCATGGGTATGTAGCTGTTTTTGGTGTTGGGATGGGAGAAGGGAATAGTGGGATTCTCCAAATTAACTATTCACAAGTTGCGAGGACTCCTGTCTAATGATGTAGCCAGGCTGCTGATCACCCTTGCCACTTAGGTAGATTTGGGTTTAAGAAGACTTGGTGAACTACATTTATCTTCGGGACACTCTCTTCAGTATCCTCTTTCAAGACTGCTGACATCCGTCCTCTGACTATCCTACTTTTGGGGTGGCCCCTCTCAGGTCAGGCCCCTTAACACGATCCCCTGTACTGACAATAATGTTTTTCGAGGGTCTCCAGCATCTCCCGGCTCAGTCAGCTTTCCTAGACCTCTGGGTTCAGCTCCGTTCCTCTGGTCCCCAGGCCGACCGCCTGTGGCCACATGCCACTACTACAGAGGAGGCAGCCGCCCCCCTCCCTCCAGGACTCTGCTCACCAGCTAAAGACCCTGCAGCACATGTGCTCCTGGCTTTTATACAGTATCCCAGAATGCACTGAGACAGCTGATCTCTGCCATTCACCAGGACTGTATCAAAGACTATGTATCCATTGGTCAGGTTTCCTCCCACTGTCCAACATGCCTCCCTATTGGATGAGTGTGAAACACTCCTCTAGACACAATGAATCGCACACTGAGCAGACCTCACTCACAGATCCTGCTCTCTGATAGGCAGAAAGCAATATAGATTTGCCTGCTGCTCCTCTGATAGGCAGACAGAGCCAAAAACGATACTCTCTCACTAGCACCTACCTAGGAGGGTGCTACAGTAAGAATTCCCCAACTCCCGAATGCCCATTCACAGAGAATTAAGCAGCAGGTGTGGTATAAACAATATATGTCACACTCATAAAGAGTGACAAGTATGGAGGCATAAGAATCTAGAAACCGCTTTTGTGATATTTTTTTGTAAGGCATAAGTATCGCTTGTCGTTGATACAATAATAATAGTGGTAAGAACGTGGCCCAAAAGGTGGTGCAGATGAAGTGTGTATAGCCTGTTAGTCCATTGGAATGGACATCGGGGTATTGTGCGAGTGTCCTAGCCCCAGTGGCGGCTGGTGCATTGGAGGCGCCGCCCCCCCATCCATGCGTCCGGCCCCCTAATCTACATTCTGGGCGCCGGACGCATTGAGTTCAATGGGGCTTTTTTTTTTTGATTGATGTGATTAGAGCCAGAGGCTCTAATAGGCTAAAAAAAAAAAAAAAAAAGTGGGGCTCGGGGCGCAGATCACTGCGCCCGAGCCCACCCAGTTGAGTGACAATAGCGAATGAATATTCGCTGTTGTCACACGGACCCTCCTCCTGGCCAATCAGGAAGTGGGTCTAAGACCCTTTTCCCAATTGGCCGAAAGGAGAAGCCATGCCATTGGCAATGGAGGAGGAGGAGGGAGGAGGCGCAGAAGACTGAGGGGGAAGAAGGGAAAAAGCCGAAACTGAAGGTGGGTATGGTGTGGTCCGGGGGGGGGGTGGTTTAGTGCGGTCCATCTGCCGGCCCATGGAGCACCAGTCACCACTGCCTAGCACATTCCTGCAAATCGGCTGAAAACCGCCCTCTATAATGTCCTATGTCCTCTATATGGTGTCACTCCTCCTGGGCCCCCTTTCCCTCCCCTCGCCCTTTCTCCTCTTCCCTTTTCTTCCCCCCCCCTTTTTTCTGTCTCCATTGTTGGACATGATTTCTCAACTGCATAATTGTCATATGTTGTTTTGGGATATACTGTATATTGTATAGATTTATGCTTTATAATAATAACAAAAGTATACTGTTTGTGTTGTACACTAGTCTATCAAAATCAGAAACATGGATCCCGAAGATGCCCTCAATTTGGGCGAAACGCGTTGATCCAGATCCATATGTAGTAATCTATGGATTTTTTGCACAGGATGGTCATAATACATGTCTGATACAGTGTTCAATATGGTTTGAGGATATAGATGTTTTTAGGATTTTTGTATTACCGGTAATTAATAAATATTAATAAATAAATAAATGTTAATAAACTGCAAGATGTTTTTAGAATTTTGTGTATCCATGAAGTATTCCGTCTTCTGGCACTTAAAAATCCCCCTTTTCCCCCCACTATCTCTTCCATATGATGAGATGTGGGGAAACTTTTCAGTAAACCAACATTTCTGTATTAAAATATTTGTTTTGGTCTTATGTAATATTCTAATTTTCTGAGATACTGAATTTTGGGGTGTCACTAGCTGTAAGCCATAATCATCAAAAATTAAAAGAAAGAAATGCTTGAAATCTATCACTCAGTGTGTAACGCATCTATTTAAAATATACGAGTTTCACTTTTTGAATCGAATTACTGAAATAAATTAACTTTTTGATGATATTCTAATTTTATGAGATGCACCTGTACATATATTGTGGGAACCGGTTTTAAGCAGTAGAGTATTAGGTATGCAGCCACTCCCTTTAACCTTCTTTTTAAGTGTTTTTCTTGCTCACTATTCTTAAAACAGTTCAATTCATGGGTTTTCCCTCGCTGGAGTTTGTTCAGCATTTCTCGGCCACAAAACAAATGTACATCAACCTCCTGACAATTGGAATGCTGTTCCTCTGGCCTCATTCTTCAGGTCTTTGTTGGACTCCTCCAGCACTCAATGCATGTACCTGGCAGCTCCCTGCTAGAGATGGGCCGAACACCCCCCTCGGTTCGGTTCGCTCCAGAACTCTCGGACATCCCCAAAGTTCAGACCCGAACTCCGAAAACCCCATTTAAGTCTATCAGACCCCAACTTGAAAAGTCAAAAGTGCATATTTTGAAGGCTTGTATGCAAGTTATTGGCCATAAAAAAAAGGGGTATGGGGGCCTGGGTACTGCCCTGGGTGACATGTATCAATAAAAAAATGTTAAAAAAGGGTTTAAAAAATTGTTTTTACAGGAGAAATTATGTTATTCATGCTTAAAGTGAAATAATAAGAATTAAAAATTCCTTTAACCACTTCTGGTCTGGAAGGATTTGCCCCCTTAATGACCAGGCCATTTTTTGCGATTCGGCACTGTGCTACTTTAATGAATAATTGCGCGGTCGTGCGACGCTGTACCAAAATAAAATTGATGTTCTTTTTTCCCCAGAAATAGAGCTTTCTTTTGGTGGTATTTGATCACCTGTGCGATTTTTATTTTTTGCGCTATAAACAAAAAAGAGCGACAATTCTGAAAAAAAAACAAACAATATTTTTCACTTTCTGCTATAAATCATTCCCAAAAAAAATTTAAAATCAAAATTTTTTAACATGTTAGGCCAATTTGTTTTCTGCTACATATTTTTGGTAAAAAAAAAAAAAAGTAGCAATAAGAGTATTTTGATTGGTTTGCACAAAAGCTATCGCATCTACAAACTACGGGAAGGATTTATGTCATTTTTGTTTTTCTTACTAGTAATGGCGGTGGTCTGCGATTTTTAGCGGGACTGCAACATTGCAGCAGACAGATCGGACCCCTAACTGACACTTTTGGGGGGACCAGTGACATTACTACAGTAATCAGTGCTAAAAATATACACTGGTACTGTAATAATGACACTGGCAGGGAAGGGGTTAACCTAGTGGGTGATCAAGGGGTTAAATGTGAGCCTAGGGGAGTCATTCTAACTGTGGGGGGGGCGTGGCTTGTGAAATGATCATAGAGACCTGTGATCCTATAAGGAAGGATCACAAGCGCTCTGTGATCATTCCAGAGAGAAGAACGGTCAGCTGTGTTTACAACAGCTCCAAACAAAATGTGGTGAATGGACCACCTTTCTCCTGCGCTCAGAAAAAACAAGGCCTCCCCAACTGCTTCTCCGACTGGACTCTATAAATGGCGTCTCGGATGGCTTAGATCTTGCTGCCCTAAAGGACTGGGGCAGTCCAAAAATACTGCAAATAAAAAAACAAGAAAAAGGGCGCACCGACCTAGCGCATTATCCTCAATATAGGCTTTATTAACCACTTAAGCCCCGGAAGATTTTACCCCCTTCCTGATCAGGGGGTATTTTGCGATTCGGCACTGCATGACTTTAACGGACAATTGCGCGGTCGTGCGACGCTGTACCTAAACTAATTTGGCGTCCTTTTTTCCCCACAAACAGAGCTTTCTTTTGGTGGTATTTGATCACCTGTGCGATTTTTTGATCATGCGCTATAAACAAAAAAAGAGCGTAAATTTTGCAAAAATAGCAATATTTTTCACATTTTGTTATATGAAATTCCCCCCAAAAAATGTAAAAATCAAAATTTTTTAACATTTTCGGCCAATTTGTTTTATGCTACCTATGTTTAGTAAAAAAAAAAAAAAATCGCAAAAAGCGTATTTTGATTGGTTTGCGCAAAAGTTATCGCGTTTAATAACAAAGGGAAAGATTTTTGTCATTTTTTCTGTTTTTTTTTTTAACGCGTAATGGCGGCGATCTGCGATTTTTTTTGCGGTACTGCGACATTGCGGCAGTCAGATCGGACCCTTGACTGACATTTTTGACACTTTTGGGGGTACCAGTGACATTTCTACAGTAATCAGTGCTATACATATGCACTGTTACTGTAAAAATACACTGGCAGTGAAGGGGTTAACTTTTTTTTAAAGGGAGGGGCTATGTGTGTCCCTAGGGGCGTGCTTTCTACTGTTATTGGCTGTGGCTTCACATGTATGAACAGTGATCAACGGTTCTACAGAGTAGAACCGTATGATCATCCTTCATACACAGGGGAGAATGACAGGCAGCTTGTTTACACAAGCCGCCTGACTTTCTCCCTCTCCCCCGACGATCGCAGAGTGACCGGCGGACATCGGGTCCGCCGGTCACACGAGCGGGGGGATCCGTGACCACGCGGGAGCGGGAGTGCGCCTCCGGCGGCGCGCGCTCGCTCCCTAGACCCTCACTGGCTAGCAACGTAGACCTACGTCGCTTTGCCTGTGAGGGGCTGACCGCCGACGTAGATAGTCGTGCGGCGGTCGGCAAGTGGTTAATTGAAACATAAAAATGGCTACTCACAAACGTAGGTGAAAATCAATCACATCAAACTCATGCACTTGAGCATCAGAAGTAGTCCATACAGATGTCCATAGTCTCATTAGGATGACGGCTGACGCGTTTCGAGGCATAAGCCTCTTCCTCAGAGCCGGTGGCCATTTTTATGTTTCAATTAATAAAGCCTATATTGAGGATAATGCGCTAGGTCGGTCGCCCTTTTTCTTGTTTTTTTGTTTGCAGTGTTTACAACAGCTGCCTGTCCTTCTCGCTCAGCTGGGAACGATTGCGGGTGTCAGGCAGCAATCGGAGCCGCCTGACCCGTGCGTCGGAGTCCCCGCTGCCGAGTGGGGGCGGGAGCGCGCCGGCGGCAGCACACACTCGCCCCCTATCTACAGGCGCGTGCAGGAGGGGCTGCCTGCCGCAGTATAACTGCGGCGGGCGGTCCTTAAGTTGTTAAATATAGTGCCTGGGGGGGTCCCCTTAGCCTGCCTGTAAGGTGCCAAATCTGTACCATGTATAGAACCTGCTGCAGCAAAACTGATATTTCTAAAGAAAAAACAAATTACATTTAAATTGCCAGCAATACAAAAATGTTTCAAGAAAACTTATGGGGGGGGGGTACCCCCCCCCCCACCCACAAATTCATACCAGGCCCTTTGATATGGATTTTAAGGAGAACCCGAACCCGATGCCAAAAAAAGGCGGTTCCTCCCCAAAATCTATACCAGACCCTTATCCAAACATGCCAGGAAAGGGGGGTGGGGTGGTAAGAGCAGACGCCTTCTCCTGAACCAAACCAGGCCACATGCACTCAACATGGGAGGGGGGGGGGGGGGAGTGCTTTGGGCAGAAAAATGTCTTCATCAATTTATGGCAATATGTATTCTACTACATATCCCGATAAGTGTATTGATTGGTTTTCGCAAAAGTTATAGCGTCTACAAACTAGGGAATATTTTTATTTATTTATTTTTTACTAGTAATGGCGGCAGTCAGTGACTTATAGCGGACAAATGGGACACTAAGTGACACGTTTAACACTTTTTTTGAGGATCAGTGACACCAATATAGTGATCAGTACTAAATATATGCACTGTCGCTGTACTAATGACACTGGCAGGGAAAGGGTTAACATCAGGGGAGATCAAAGGGTTAACTGTGTGCCTAGGGGGTGCTGTCAGGAACGCTGTACAGGGCCCTATGATTTCTAACAGCAGCCTTGATCATCACTGGGTCTCTGTGCTTCTCTATGCAATGCAGGTAGATTATGGCTGGTGGGAGGGGCCAGCAGGGGGCGGTGCATAGCTTCCTGAAAACATCACACCACCCTGTACTATGAACCATGATGCAAGCAGTGGGGTGGATCTTGGGAGGAGTTATGCAAATATCAGAACGTCTTGATGGGCCTGCATCAGTCTGAAGGAGTGGCCTTCCTAGGCAGGCTGCATTTGTATACAGACCACCATAGCTAATGCTCACATTGGATGCTGAGCCTCCATGACTGTAAGAACTGAAATGAAGGAAGTCCCCAAATAAAATTGATGTCCATTTTTTCCCACAAACAGAGCTTTCTTTTGGTGGTATTTGATCACCTGTGTGATTTAGATTATCTGATGTAAGACAGCAACCATAATGCAGATGTGGCCCACGATGAAATGGAGTTTGACACCGCTGGTCTAGGGAACGGGGATCAGTCAAACGAAAGGGAAGGATGAGGTTAAAACAGAATCATCTCCTTTATGACATCAATTATAAAACTTTATATAAAATAATTAACGGCAAACTAACAATTATTACTGCTAAACTGACCTTGGAGGTTAATAAAGGGTTAATAAATGAGAAAGAGCCTCACAGACACACATAAACCTCAGAACAAAGGAACTTTTTTTTAACCACCGTGTATTTACGACTGTACTTTGACGTTAGATACCAGGGTTATGGCAGCAGACAGCTGCCATAACCCCAATATTTTTTTAAACACCTGGCGGTCCGCTTTCACAAAAAAGTCGTCCCAGTGGCAGATTCACTGTGGGATCATTTTTATGGGCGGCGGGAGAGGTGCCCCCCCCCCCTCCCACTGCTTCCTGGTCCTTTTCCCCACTTACCGAAGCCGTCGGCAGCGGGGAAAACGATCTGGTCCGCTCTCCTCTCGGGCAGGAAGTCGAGCGAGGGCAAGAAGGTCCCCCACTCAACTCTATGGCCTTGGAGGACCGGAGTGACTTCATACGTCACTTCCTAGCAACGGCCATTTTTTTTCACCATGAAAAAAATGTTTTTTTTTTTTTTTTTTTTAAGATGTGAGATGTGAGGTCTTTTTGACCCCCAGATCTCACAATAAAGAGGTCCTGTCCTGCCTATATCTATTACAAGGGATGTTTACACTCCTTGTAATAGGAATAAAAGTGATCAAAAATTTTTTTTTAAGGGACAGTGTAAAAATAAAAAATAAAAGGTAAAATAAATAAGAAAAAAACGAATTTAAAGCGCTTCGTCCCCGTTAGCTCGCACCCAGAAGTGAACACAGACGCAAGTCCCGCCCACATATGTAAACAGTGTTTAAACCACACATGTGAGGTATTGCCGCGATCTTTAGAGCGAGAGAAATCATTTGAGCCCTAGACTTCCTCTATAACTCTAAACTGGTAACCTGTAGAAATGTTTAAATTGTAGCCTATGGGGATTTTTAAATACCAATGTTTGTCACCATTTCATGAGCGTGTACAATTTTGAAGCGTGACATGTTGGGTATCTATTTACTCGGCGTAACATTATCGTTCACATCATGGAAAGAAATTCGGATAACTTTACTGTTTTCTTATTTTTTTATTTTAAAAAAGTGTATTTTTTCCCCAACAATGTGTGTTTATCTCCATTTTATTCTCTAGGGGGAAAAAAATAAAAATAAATATTGTAATAATATATGAATAAATAAAATGTAAAATAATTACACAAATAATTAAAAATCATCTTAAAAATAAAATAAATGATTTTTATGTAATAATAAATAATCAATAATTAAACCCTTACCCTCAAAAAAAATGTATTAAATACATTATTATTAATAACAATAATAATAATAATAATAATAATAATAATAATATTAATAAAAAAATAATAATAAACATCCCCCAAATAAAGATTATAATAATAAATTATTATTAATATTATAAATAATAATACATGTAATAATAATAAAAATATTGTAATAATATATGAATAAATAAATGTAAAATAATTACACAAATAATTAAAAATAATCTTAAATAAATAATAAAATACATTATTAATATGTAATAATAAATAATCAATAATTAAACCCTTACCCTAAAAAAATGTATTAAATACATTATTATTAAATAACAATAATAATAATAATAATAATAATAATAATAATAATAATAATAAAATAATAATAAACATCCCCCCAAATAAAGATTATAATAATTAATTATTATTATAAATAATAATACATGTAATAATAATAAAAATATTGTAATAATATATGAATAAATAAATGTAAAATAATTACACAATTAAAAATAATCTTAAATAAATAATAAAATACATTATTAATATGTAATAATAAATAATCAATAATTAAACCCTTACCCTCAAAAAAATGTATTAAATACATTATTATTAATAACAATAATAATAATAATAATAAAATAATAATAAACATCCCCCCCAAATAAAAAGTATAATAATGAATTATTATTAATATTATAAATAATAATACATGTAATAATAATAATAATAATATTAATAATGTATTTACCTTGTGTTAGGGTGTTCAGTAAGTCATTATTTTATAATTCATATATATATATATATATATATATATATATATATATATATATATATATATATATATATATTTTTTTTTTTTTTTTTTTAAGGGTTTGACAGGTTAAGGGTAAATTATTTATTTATTATAACATAGTATTTATTTATTATTTTTTATTTATATATCCAGTTATTATTATCATTAGTAGTAGAAGTATTAACACCCTAACAAAAATAATAATAATAATAATAATAAATAACCCTAACCGTAACCCCAACCTAATCTTAACTCTAGCCCCTTATCCCAACAAAAAAAACAAAAGTACTGTGGTGAGGAGCATGTAACATACAGCACAGCTTATACCGTAAAGCAACAAGGAGTATGTAACATACAGTACAGCTTACAAAGTGTAGCTGGGAGGAGTAGTTAACATACATAACAGCTTACAGAGGTCAGGGGTATGTAATGTACAGCACAATTTGCAGAGTACACTAGTCAATACTATGCAATGTACATCACAGCTTACAGTGTCCAGTGGTTGGGACTATGCAATGTATGGCACAGCTGTCAGAGTACAAAGGTCAAAGTCCCTGAACCGTAGCTTAAGTATAACTGTAATGGTAAAGGTGGAGCGTTTCTGAAGAATGATATGGTTGCTGGATATTGTGGTATACAAGACCTTTATTCAGGAAAAGTTACTTGAAGGTCCACTTTCAGTAACCTGTGCTGTATGTTACATACTCCTGATCATAGCACTATGTAAGCTGTGCTGTATGTTACATACTCCTGATCATAGCACTATGTAAGCTGTGAAGTATGTTACATACTCCTGATCATAGCACTATGTAAGCTGTGAAGTATGTTACATACTCCTGATCATAGCACTATGTAAGCTGTGCTGTATGTTACATACTCCTGATCATAGCACTATGTAAGCTGTGAAGTATGTTACATACTCCTGATCATAGCACTATGTAAGCTGTGCTGTATGTTACATACTCCTGATCATAGCACTATGTAAGCTGTGAAGTATGTTACATACTCCTGATCATAGCACTATGTAAGCTGTGAAGTATGTTACATACTTCCGACCTCTGCACACAGTAACATGCTGTATTTTTCACACTCCTGACCATAGCACTATGTAAGCTGTGCTGTATGTTACATATTCCCAACATCTGCACACAGTAATCTCTGCTGTATGGGACATACTCCTGACCATAGCACCATGTAAGCTTGCGCTGTATGGTACATAATCCTGACCTCTGCACACTGTAACCTGTGCTGTATAGTACATATTCCTGACTATAGCACTATGTAAGCTGCGCTGTATGTTAGATACTCCTGACCTCTGCCCACAGTAAGCTGTGATGCTGTTGTTTTACATACTCCCAAACATAGTACTATGTAAGCTGTGTTGTATGTTGCATACTCCCAACCTCTGCACCCAGCCACCTGTGCTGCTTTATGTTGCATACTCCTGACCACAGCACTATGTAAGCTGTGCTGTATGTTTCATACCCCTGACCTTTGCACACAGTAACCTGTGCTTCTGTATTTTACATACTCCTGGCCACTATGTAAGCTGTGCTTTATGTTGCATACTCCCCACCTCTGCACACAGTCACCTGGGCTGCTGTATGTTTCATACTCCTGACCACAGCACTCTGAAAGCTGTGCTGTATGTTACATACTTTTCACCTCTGCACACAGTAGCTTGTGCTGTATAGTACACATTTCTGACTATAGCACTAAGTAAGCTGCGCTGTATGTTAGATACTCCCAACCTCTGCACCCAGTCACCTGTGCTGCTCTGTGTTACATACTCCTGACCACAGCTATGTAAGCTGTGATGTATGTTGCATACCCCTGACCTTTGCACACAGTAACCTGTGCTGTTATATTACGTCTGCACACAGTAACCTGTGCTGTATGTTACACACTCCTGACCACAGTACAATGGAAGCTGTGCTGTATGTTGCATACTCCCGACCTCTGCACACAGTAATCTGTGCTGTATGTTACATACTCCTGACCACTATGTAAGCTGTGCTGTATGTTGCATGCTCCTGACCACTACACACATTAACCTGTGCTGTATGTTACATACTCCTAACCATAGCACTATGTAAGCTGTGCTGTATGTTGCATGCTCCTGACCTCTGCACACAGTAACCTGTGCTGTATGTTACATACTCCTGACCATAGCACTATGTAAGCTGTGCTGTAGGTTTCATAATCCTTACCTCTGCACACAGTAACCTGGGTTGCATGTTACATACTCCTGACCATAGCACTACATTAGCTGTGCTGTATGTAACATACTACCGACTGCAGCTTATGTAAATACACCTTTCATTGTCATGAACGTGTCCTACATATTGTAGTGCTGGCCTAGGGTGACACCCCTTATCACAGTATTGTGTCTATAAAGGCACCGCGTTGTCACCCTAGGATAGGGGTGTGTTAGGACTACAGAACCCCTCCCCCTTTGTCCTCCTTTCCATAAAATAGGGAGGTGTTCCATAGTCCTAATATACTTCCTGTTAATATTGTGGGTTTGTAGCACTGCAGAGGGCACAAGAAGTTATCAGCACACTGGATTTTTGGCAGAATCAACTGTTTATTTTATTTTTTTTATTCCTTATATATATATTTTTTTTTATATTGAAGATATAACATTTCTATCTGTATATTTAACAGACCACAAGAGAGTAAATATGAGATCATTGTTGGAGTTTGCGTACATTTCAAACTCTAATTATAACAAATACAACACAGACGTCTCCAATAATCCCTGCAATGCGTATTTCCTGTGATCACCTGCTCCATCTAGTGGCCATAATGTGGTATTTTCCTGATTATAGAGTCTCAGGGAATTATGCCCACTAGATGGTGCTGACAATCATAGAAAATAACCAAATTTGGCACAATACGGGATTATTTGTGCAAATCCGGAGACGTTTAGACCGTGAATCTCTAATTAGTTCTTTGTTTTATTAGTCTACGTATAAATTGTTTTCACACGTTTCCCAAAATGGATTAAATTATGTGAATTCTAGCCCCCCCCCCCCCCATAATGCACGAATATGAAATCTAGATTTGATAAACATTTGCGCAAATAATCGGATGATGTCAGAAATTGCGCCAATCGTCTTTTTTGCGGTCCCGGGCTCCGAGATAATAGAATCTATGGGGAAAATAATTTAACCGGTTGCCGACCGCCCGCCGCCTTTTTACTGTGGCAGTGCGGCCCTCCTGCGCAAACCGACGTAGGTCTACGTCGGTCGCGCCGGCAGCTAGGGGGCGAGCTCACGCTGCCGGCACGTTCCTGCCCCCACTCGGCAGGACTCCGATGCACGGGGCAGGCGGCTCCGATAGCCACCTAACACCACCGATCGTTCCCAGCTGAGAGAGAAGAACGGTCAGTTGTTGTAAACACAGCCAACCGTTCTTCTCCCTGGAATGATCACAGAGCTCCTGTGATCCTTCTATTTAGGATCACATCTCTATGATCATTTAACAAACCACGCCCCCCCACAGTTAGAATCACTCCCCTAGGCTCACATTTAACCCCTTGATCACCCACAATGTTTCTGCCAGTGTCATTATTACAGTAACAATGCATATTTTTAGCACTGATTACTGTAGTAATGTCACTGGTACCCCCAAAAGTGTCAAAAATGTCAGTTAGGCGTCCGATCTGTCCACCACAATGTCGCAGTCCCGCAAAAAACAGCAGATCGCCACCATTACTAGAAAAAAAAAAACACAGAAATCTTTCCCGTAGTTAGTAGATGCAATAACTTTTTTTTTTTTAACCAAAAATATGTAGCAGAAAACAAATTGGCCTAAAATGTTAAAAAAAATTAATTTTTTTATTTTTTTTGGGAATGTTATATAGCAGAATGTGAAAAATATTGTTTTTTTTCTTCAAAAATATTGCTCTTTTTTTGTTTATAGCGCAAAAAAAAAAAAAAAAAAAAATTGCACAGGCGATCAAATACCACCAAAAGAAATCTCAAAAAAGGATATCAATTTTATTTGGGTACAGCGTCGCACGACCGCGCAACTGTCCGTTAAAGTAACGCAGTGCTGAATTGTAAAAAATGGCCTGATCATTAAGGGGGAAAATCTTCTGGTCCAGAAGTGGTTAACAGCCAAAAATGCACTTGCTCTGTAATTTTTTTTTATTATTAACGTTTTAATTATGATAAAATAATAAACATAAAAAAAGAAAATCAGAGAAAAAGCTGGAAATGGATACAAAGTACACGTTGACATTTCCGATCACTCACGTAGAGAAATCTCCTGTGGGGTGCAGTACCTGTGTGCGGCCGGCAGGGGTCACTGTCCCGCCTTCTTCTCGGCAGGCGCCGGCGGTGGTGTTGCGGGGAGTGAAGACGGATCAATAGTGGAAGGAATCGCACCGACTGTCCGTGTGGATGTCCCCCCTCCCCCTCCCCGGCACCGTGCCCCCTCCCCCCCCCTGGATGATGACTCCTCCCCGGTACTGAGCCCCGTCTGTGTACCGGACACTCCGATCCGGAGCTCCATCGCTGCGCCTCCGACACCCGAACCACCCCTCCCGGGATCTGCATCCGCCTGTCCACACCCTACACCGGATCCCGGCTACCATGGACCCCCGGGAGAGCTACGGGTAACGTCTGTCTACTGATGGGGTATGCTAATCAGGGGGAGGGGCACACCTGTACACCCGACACACCCTGCACCTGGCTAATCACCCCATAACTAGTCTATCACCCATCCCATCACCCTTCACCTGTCACCTGCACACCCTTCACCTGTCATATCACCCCATAACTATCACCCTTCACCTGTCATATCACCCCATAACTATCACCCTTCACTTGTCATATCACCCCATAACTATCACCCTTCACCTGTCATATCACCCCATAACTATCACCCTTCACCTGTCATATCACCCCATAACTATCACCCCACACCTGTCATATCACCCCATAACTATCACCCTTCACCTGTCATATCACCCCATAACTATCACCCTACACCTGTCATATCACCCCATAACTATCACCCCACACCTGTCATATCACCCCATAACTATCACCCTACACCTGTCATATCACCCCATAACTATCACCCTTCACCTGTCATATCACCCCATAACTATCACCCTTCACCTGTCATATCACCCCATAACTATCACCCTTCACCTGTCATATCACCCCATAACTATCACCCTTCACCTGTCATATCACCCCATAACTATCACCCTACACCTGTCATATCACCCCATAACTATCACCCTACACCTGTCATATCACCCCATAACTATCACCCTACACCTGTCATATCACCCATCCCATCACCCTTCACCTGTCATATCACCCCATAACTATCACCCTACACCTGTCATATCACCCCATAACTATCACCCTTCACCTGTCATATCACCCCATAACTATCACCCTTCACCTGTCATATCACCCCATAACTATCACCCTTCACCTGTCATATCACCCCATAACTATCACCCTTCACCTGTCATATCACCCCATAACTATCACCCTACACCTGTCATATCACCCCATAACTATCACCCTACACCTGTCATATCACCCCATAACTATCACCCTACACCTGTCATATCACCCCATAACTATCACCCTACACCTGTCATATCACCCCATAACTATCACCCTACACCTGTCATATCACCCCATAACTATCACCCTACACCTGTCATATCACCCCATAACTATCACCCTATACCTGTCACCTGCACACCCTACACCTGTCATATCACCCCATAACTATCACCCCACACCTGTCATATCACCCCATAACTATCACCCCACACCTGTCATATCACCCCATAACTATCACCCTACACCTGTCATATCACCCCATAACTATCACCCTACACCTGTCATATCACCCCATAACTATCACCCCACACCTGTCATATCACCCCATAACTATCACCCTACACCTGTCATATCACCCCATAACTATCACCCTACACCTGTCATATCACCCCATAACTATCACCCCACACCTGTCATATCACCCATCCCATCACCCTTCACCTGTCACCTGCACACCCTTCACCTGTCATATCACCCCATAACTATCACCCTTCACCTGTCATATCACCCCATAACTATCACCCTTCACCTGTCATATCACCCCATAACTATCACCCTACACCTGTCATATCACCCCATAACTATCACCCTACACCTGTCATATCACCCCATAACTATCACCCTATACCTGTCACCTGCACACCCTACACCTGTCATATCACCCCCATAACTATCACCCCTCATATCACCTTACACCCTACACACCTGTCATATCACCCCATAACTATCACCCTACACCTGTCATATCACCCCATAACTATCACCCTACACCTGTCATATCACCCCATAACTATCACCCTACACCTGTCATATCACCCCATAACTATCACCCCACACCTGTCATATCACCCCATAACTATCACCCTACACCTGTCATATCACCCCATAACTATCACCCTACACCTGTCATATCACCCCATAACTATCACCCCACACCTGTCATATCACCCATCCCATCACCCTTCACCTGTCACCTGCACACCCTTCACCTGTCATATCACCCCATAACTATCACCCTTCACCTGTCATATCACCCCATAACTATCACCCTTCACCTGTCATATCACCCCATAACTATCACCCCACACCTGTCATATCACCCCATAACTATCACCCCACACCTGTCATATCACCCCATAACTATCACCCTACACCTGTCATATCACCCCATAACTATCACCCTACACCTGCCATATCACCCCATAACTATCACCCTACACCTGTCATATCACCCCATAACTATCACCCCACACCTGTCATATCACCCCATAACTATCACCCCACACCTGTCATATCACCCCATAACTATCACCCCACACCTGTCATATCACCCCATAACTATCACCCTACACCTGTCATATCACCCCATAACTATCACCCTACACCTATCATATCACCCCATAACTATCACCCCACACCTGTCATATCACCCCATAACTATCACCCCACACCTGTCATATCACCCCATAACTATCACCCCACACCTGTCATATCACCCCATAACTATCACCCCACACCTGTCATATCACCCCATAACTATCACCCCACACCTGTCATATCACCCCATAACTATCACCCTACACCTGTCATATCACCCCATAACTATCACCCTACACCTGTCATATCACCCCATAACTATCACCCTACACCTGTCATATCACCCCATAACTATCACCCCACACCTGTCATATCACCCCATAACTATCACCCCACACCTGTCATATCACCCCATAACTATCACCCCACACCTGTCATATCACCCCATAACTATCACCCTACACCTGTCATATCACCCCATAACTATCAATCTACACATGTACACCCTATGCCTAGTTAATCACCCCATAACTATCACCCTACACCTGTCACCTGCACACCCTACACCTGCCATATCACCCCATAACTATCACCCTACACCTGCCATATCACCCCATAACTATCACCCTACACCTGTCATATCACCCCATAACTATCACCCTACACCTGTCATATCACCCCATAACTATCACCCTACACCTGTCTCATCACCTCATAACTATCACCCTACACCTGTCATATCACCCCATAACTATCACCCCACACCTGTCATATCACCCCATAACTATCACCCCACACCTGTCATATCACCCCATAACTATCACCCTACACCTGTCATATCACCCCATAACTATCAATCTACACATGTACACCCTATGCCTAGTTAATCACCCCATAACTATCACCCTACACCTGGTTAATCACCCCATAACTATAACCCTACACCTGGTTAATCACCCCATAGCTATCACCCTACACCTGGGTAATCACCCTACACCTGTCACCCTTCACCTATCAGATCACCCTGCACCTGTGCACGCTACACCTGTCATATCACCCCATAACTATCACCCCACACCTGTCATATCACCCTACACACCCCACACCTGTCATATCACCCTATAACTATGACTCTACATCTGTCATATCGCCATACACCTGTACACCCTACACACCCTACACCTGGCTAATCCCCCCATAATCATCACCCCACGACTTCACACCCTACACACCCTGCTAATCTGGCTAATCACCCCATAACTATCACCCTACACCTGTACATCCGGCACCTGTCATAACACCTGTGTTATCACCCCATAACTATCACCCTTCACCTGTACACCCTACACTTGTCATATCATTGTACACCCTGCACCTGTCATACCACCCCACACCTGTACACCCTGCACCTGTCTAATTACCTTGCACCTGTCATATCCCCCCCACCTGTACACCCTGCCCCTCTCATATCATTACACACCCCACACCACCTGTCATATCACTCCACAACTATTACCCCACACCTGTACTCCCTGCACCTGTCATATCACCCCACACCTGTACTCCCTGCACCTGTCATATCACCCCACACCTGTACTCCCTGCACCTTTCATATCACCCCACACCTGTACTCCCTGCACCTGTCATATCACCCCACACCTGTACTCCCTGCACCTGTCATATCACCCCACACCTGTACTCCCTGCACCTTTCATATCACCCCACACCTGTACTCCTTGCACCTGTCATATCACCCCACACCTGTACTCCTTGCACCTGTCATATCACCCCACACCTGTACTCCCTGCACCTGTCATATCACCCCACACCTGTACTCCCTGCACCTTTCATATCACCCCACACCTGTACTCCTTGCACCTGTCATATCACCCCACACCTGTACTCCCTGCACCTGTCATATCACCCCACACCTGTACTCCCTGCACCTGTCATATCACCCCACACCTGTACTCCCTGCACCTTTCATATCACCCCACACCTGTACTCCCTGCACCTGTCATATCACCCCACACCTGTACTCCCTGCACCTGTCATATCACCCCACACCTGTACTCCTTGCACCTGTCATATCACCCCACACCTGTACTCCTTGCACCTGTCATATCACCCCACACCTGTACTCCTTGCACCTGTCATATCACCCTCTACACCTCTCATACCATTGTACACCCCACACCACCTGTTATATCACCCCCCACACCTGCACACCCTGCATCCGGCTAATCCCAATTCACCTGTACACCCCCCACCTGTCATATCATTGTACACCCCACACCTGTCATATCATTGTACACCCTGCACCACCTGTACACCCCTCGCCTGTCATATCATTGTACACCCCCCGCCTGTCATATCATTGTACACCCCGCACCTGTCATATCATTGTACACCCCCCACCACCTGTACACCCCCCACCTGTCATATTGTACACCCCCCACCTGTCATATCATTGTACACCCCACACCTGTCATATCATTGTACACCCCACACCACCTGTACACCCCCCACCTGTCATATCATTGTACACCCCGCACCTGTCATATCATTGTACACCCCCCACCACCTGTACACCCCCCACCTGTCATATTGTACACCCCCCACCTGTCATATCATTGTACACCCCACACCTGTCATATCATTGTACACCCCACACCACCTGTACACCCCCCACCTGTCATATCATTGTACACACCACACCACCTGTACACCCTACACCTGTCATATCATTGTACACCCCACACCACCTGTACACCCCGCACCTGTCATATCATTGTACACCCCATACCACCTGTACACCCCGCACCTGTCATATCATTGTACACCCCACACCACCTGTACACCCGGCACCTGTCATATCATTGTACACCCCCCACCTGTCATATCATTGTACACCCCGCACCGGTCATATCATTGTACACCCCGCACCGGTCATATCATTGTACACCCTGCACCTGGCTAGTTACCCCACAACTATCACCCTACAACTGTCATATAACACTACACCTGTCATATCATTGTACACCCTGCACCTGTAAAACTTATATTGTATAGCCTTACACCTGGCTTCTTACCTTGTAGCCTTTTACCTGGCTGCTCACCTTGTAGCCTTTTACCTGGCTGCTCACCTTGTAGCCTTTTACCTGGCTGCTCCCCCTATAGCCTTACACCTGGCTGCTCACCCTATAGCCTTACACCTGGCTGCTCACCCTATAGCCTTACACCTGAGTGCTCACCCTATAGCCTTACACCTGAGTGCTCACCCTATAGCCTTACACCTGGCTGCTCACCCTATAGCCTTACACCTGAGTGCTCACCCTATAGCCTTACACCTGAGTGCTCACCCTATAGCCTTACACCTGAGTGCTCACCCTATAGCCTTACACCTGAGTGCTCACCCTATAGCCTTACACCTGAGTGCTCACCCTATAGCCTTACACCTGAGTGCTCACCCTATGGCCTTACACCTGAGTGCTCACCCTATAGCCTTACACCTGAGTGCTCACCCTATAGCCTTACACCTGGCTGCTCACCCTATAGACTTACACCTGGCTGCTCACCCTATAGCCTTACACCTGGCTGCTCACCCTATAGCCTTACACCTGAGTGCTCACCCTATAGCCTTACACCTGAGTGCTCACCCTATAGCCTTACACCTGAGTGCTCACCCTATAGCCTTACACCTGAGTGCTCACCCTATGGCCTTACACCTGAGTGCTCACCCTATAGCCTTACACCTGAGTGCTCACCCTATAGCCTTACACCTGAGTGCTCACCCTATAGCCTTACACCTGGCTGCTCACCCTATAGCCTTACACCTGGCTGCTCACCCTATAGCCTTACACCTGGCTGCTCACCCTATAGCCTTACACCTGGCTGCTCACCCTATAGCCTTACACCTGAGTGCTCACCCTATAGCCTTACACCTGAGTGCTCACCCTATAGCCTTACACCTGAGTGCTCACCCTATAGCCTTACACCTGAGTGCTCCCCCTATAGCCTTACACCTGAGTGCTCCCCCTATAGCCTTACACCTGAGTGCTCCCCCTATAGCCTTACACCTGAGTGCTCCCCCTATAGCCTTACACCTGAGTGCTCACCCTATAGCCTTACACCTGAGTGCTCACCCTATAGCCTTACACCTGGCTGCTCACCCTATGGCCTTACACCTGAGTGCTCACCCTATGGCCTTACACCTGAGTGCTCACCCTATAGCCTTGCCTGGGCTGACGTCATGTAGGTGTAGTGAGCCCTGTGTATTCTGTGTGAGATAATTAGAGCAGCAATTAGAATGACAGATCCGTCTCCAGTAATCCGTGTTTTATTGACTGTCCTCTTCATTATGGGATGATCCGAGTCTTTGTTCCGTGCTGTAATAAATGCTGATATGGATCGGTATGAATGTACCCCCAACCCGGCATAGTCCCTTCCTATGGATATCACTGGAATAATAGAAGTCTGGGGGGGGTTCACATTTTTTTTTGCCCAAATAACAGCCGGCTTACGGTGTGTGTGTGTGTGATTTCTGTTCCCAGGATGAAGGTATGAATAGCTGCCATGAGAAATCCCTCGCTGTGTGTTATCTAGGGCAATGCGTCCGTATGCTGGCCTCGTCTCCTTCTGTTCTCTACTCCTATATTCTATATATACGCATTACTTTATATACGCACTGATTTTCTCTCCTAAAGGACAGCACCATATTTTGTTCAGGCATCATCCAGGCTCACCACCTACTTCTTAGACTGTGGTGCCAGCTTAGAGACCACACAATTTTAAAACCTGTGCAGTCTTTGGCTGTGTTCACAAATGTCTGACACAGATCAGTCCCTGCCGCATTATCCCCCCTTGTGACTTGCTACAATGTTACAATGGACAGTCAGCAATCGCTGCCTTGGGAGGGGAAAGTAAAGAAATGTATCTTCCTGCCTGCAGTGGGTTGGCTATAAATGATACAATACGGGGCGCTTTTTTGTGCTATTGTTGCTTTATATTTGGATTTGTAAACTTTAAATCTGGTATTAAGCCCAAAATAATAATATTAATTGATAGTGTATTTAAATCTGGTAGTCCATCTAACACTCTGCTCTCCCCCTCCCCCCAAAGACTGACAATGCTTCTGTCTGTTGTGCCTCCAGTTCTCCTTCCTCCAGACTTGAGACTCCCCCCTCTGACTGACAATGGTGCTGTCTGTTGTGCCTCCTGTTCTCCTTCCTCCAGACTTGTGTCTCCCCCCTCTGACTGACAATGGTGCTGTCTGTTGTGCCTCCTGTTCTCCTTCCTCCAGACTTGTGTCTCCCCCCTCTGACTGACAGTGGTGCTGTCTGTTGTGCCTCCTGTTCTCCTTCCTCCAGACTTGTGTCTCCCCCCTCTGACTGACAGTGGTGCTGTCTGTTGTGCCTCCTGTTCTCCTTCCTCCAGACTTGTGTCTCCCCCCCCCCCCTCAGACTGACAATGCTTCTGTCTGTTGTGCCTCCTGTTCTCCTGCCTACTGTTCTCCTTCCTCCAGACTTGTGTCTCCCCCCCCCCCCCTGACTGACAATGGTGCTGTCTGTTGTGCCTCCTGTTCTCCTGCCTCCTGTTCTCCTTCCTCCAGACTTGTGTCTCCCCCCCCCCCCCAGACTGACAATGGTGCTGTCTGTTGTGCCTCCTGTTTTCCTTCCTCCAGACCTTCCTCCCCATTTATAAAGAGGACCTGCCATCTCTTTTTTTTCAATGGGATGTTTAAATTTCTTGTGATAGGAATAAAAGTGATAAAAAAATAAATAAAAAATAAAGGGATAGTGTAAAAAAATTATATATTAATTAATAATAAACATTTTTTTTAAAGCACCCCCATCTATCAAGAGGATCTGTCCTCTCCTATTTCTATCACAAGGGATGTTTACATTTCTGGTGATAGGAATAAAACTGATGAAAAAAACAAAATTAAAGTGACCGTGTAAAAAACAAAAGCAATAATAATAAAAAAAAAACATTTTTAAAGCACCCCTATCCATAAAGAGGACATGTCATCCCTTCTTTCTAGAACAAGGGATGTTTACATTTTTTGTGATAGGAATAAAAGTGATCCAAAAATAAATAAATTAAGGGACAGTGTAAAAATTAGTATTAATAATAATAATAATAATAATAATAATAATAATAATAATAATAAAAATTAACAATTTTTTTTTTAAAGTGCCCCCATCCATAAAGAGGACCTGTCATCTCTTTTATTATGTTACAAGGGGTGTTTACATTTATTGTGATAGGAATACAAGTGATTCAAAAATAAATAAATTGGGAAAGTGTAAAAATGTGTCTTTGTAGTAATAATAATAATAATAAAAATTAACAATTTTTTTTAAAGTGCCCCCACCAATAAAGAGGACCTGTCATCTTTTATTTCCTTAAACAAGGGATGTTTACATTTGTTGTGATAGGAATAAAAGTGATCCAAAAATAAATAAATAAAGGGACAGTGTAAAAAATAAAATGAGTATTAATAATAAAAAACATTTTTTTAAAGTACCCCCACCAATAAAGAGGACCAGTCATCTCTTTTTTTTCTATTACAAGGGATGTTTATATTTATTGTGATAGGAATAAAAGTGATCAAAAAAAAAAAAATTAAGGGACAGTGTAAAAATGAATATTAATAATAATAATAATAATAATAATAATAAAAAAATTAACAATTTTTTTAAAGTGCCCTCATCCATAAAGAGGACCAGTCATCTCTTTTTTTCTATTACTAGGGATGTTTATATTTATTGTGATAGGAATAAAAGTGATCCAAAAAAAAAAAAAATTAAGGGACAGCGTAAAAATGAATATTAATAATATTAATATTAATAATAATAATAATAATAATATAGGAATAAAAGTGATCCAAAAAAAAATAAAAAAATAAAAAGGACAGTATAAAAATGAATGCAGCCGCTCCATCTAATGATTGGTAAACTGTGATAAATAATTATTTGACCCCCCTGCAGATTTTGTAAGGTTTCCCACTTCCAATAAATGAAGGGTCTGTAATGTTTGTCATTGGTATTGCACCCTCCTAGATAGGTGCTAGGATAAAAACATTATTATGCTCCATCTGTTTATCAGGGGAGCCTGATCTGTTAGTTAGGCCTGTTACATGTTTCCAGGTGTGATTCACCTGGTCTGAGGGGAGTGTCCCCACTGTATCCAATGAGGGAGCTTGTTTTACAGTGAAGGAAACCCAGCCAATGACACACAGGCTTTTGTGAGAGTCCCAGTGGGAGGGCACAACTGCAGTGCATCCTGGGATTGGACATAAAAGCTGAGGGAACATGAGGCAGGGTGTCTTTGGTGGGAAGCAGAGTCTCAGGAGGAGGGTGAGGGGATGTCTCTCATGTCAGTATGGAAGGTGGTCACAGGCAGTCGGCCTAGTGAGGCAGAGTGTGGTGCTGAGCCTGGAGGCCGGGATACTGAGTGTGGAGGAAGTGGCAGAGCGACCTGAGGTAAAACCAGTGTCTGTGAGTACCAGGGAGCTGACCAGGAAGGGGACCACTCCAGGGATGGGGGGCCGCCATACACAGCGAGAGAGAAAGGGGGTGCTGAGTTAGACCCTGAAGAGTTACCCAAGACAGAGTTCATTGTTTAATCTTCACTTCAGCGGCAAAATAAAACAGCGGCCTTCCCACACACTGCAGATAGTTGTCCTCAGAATTGTGTATAGTTTATAGTCAGAGTTTCCCCCTCATCCCAGTTCTAAAATAAAACACAAAAACCCAAATCCCCTCCACTGTTTATTGACTGAGCCAAGTCTTAAGTTTTACAGACTGTTGCTATGGGTAACCCAGGAGAATCCACACTCCTCCCTAGGGGGCAGTGTTACATCGGTGTGTTATTAATGATAGAGACAGAATATCAACCAAAAATCCAGAAAAGAAAAAAAGTGATACAAATGTTATAAATTGAGTTTCAGTTCATTAAGTATTTGATCCCCAAGCAAAACATGTAAAATGTTTTTTTTTTTTAATATTTATTTTATTTTTACACTGTCCCTTTTTTAATATATGTTTTTTAAGAGCCGGTTCACACTGCCACGACCATAAAGTCGCCCCATGTCGGAGCAACTTTTTACCGCGATTTTACAGCGATTTACCGCGACTTGTGAATTATTTTGCAGGACTTATATGACAGACGACTTTGTGTTTGGCCAATCAGAATATGATGTGTTGTGACCTAATTCCCCTTTTCTGTTTTTTTTTTTTTACTCATTTCCTCATTGCCCACCAGTGCCACGTATCAGTGTCCACCAGTGCCACGTATGTGTCCACCACTACCACTGCCCACCAGTGCCACGTATGTGTCCACCAGTGCCACTGCCCACCAGTGCCACGTATCAGTGTCCACCAGTGCCACATATCAGTGCCACGAATCAGTGTCCACCAGTGCCACATATCAGTGCCACGAATCAGTGTCCACCAGTGCCACTGCCCACCAGTGCCATGAATCAGTGTCCACCAGTGCCACATATCAGTGCCACGAATCAGTGTCCACCAGTGCCACATATCAGTGTCCACCAGTGCCACGTATGTGTCCACCAGTGCCACTGCCCACCAGTGCCACGAATCAGTGTCCACCAGTGCCACTGCCCACCAGTGCCACGTATCAGTGTCCACGAATCAGTGTCCACCAGTGCCACGTATCAGTGTCCACCAGTGCCACGTATCAGTGTCCACCAGTGCCACTGCCCACCCGTGCCACGTATGTGTCCACCAGTGCCACGTATGTGTCCACCAGTGCCACTGCCCACCAGTGCCACGAATCAGTGTCCACCAGTGCCACTGCCCACCAGTGCCACGAATCAGTGTCCACCAGTGCCACATATCAGTGCCATGAATCAGTGTCCACCAGTGCCACATATCAGTGTCCACCAGTGCCACGTATCAGTGTCCACCAGTGCCACGAATCAGTGCCACGTATCAGTGTCCACCAGTGCCACGTATAAGTGCCACGAATCAGTGTCCACCAGTGCCACGTATCAGTGTCCACCAGTACCACATATCAGTGTCCACCAGTGCCACGTATAAGTGCCACGTATCAGTGTCCACCAGTGCCACGTATCAGTGCCACGTATCAGTGTCCACCAGTGCCACGTATCAGTGCCACGTATCAGTGCCACGTATCGGTGTCCACCAGTGCCACGTATCAGTGTCCACCAGTGCCACGAATCAGTGCCACGTATCAGTGTCCACCAGTGCCACGTATCAGTGCCACGTATCAGTGTCCACCAGTGCCACGAATCAGTGTCCACCAGTGCCACGTATCAGTGCCACGTATCAGTGTCCACCAGTGCCACGTATCAGTGCCACGTATCAGTGTCCACCAGTGCCACGTATCAGTGCCACGTATCGGTGTCCACCAGTGCCACGTATCAATGTCCACCAGTGCCACGAATCAGTGCCACGTATCAGTGTCCACCAGTGCCACGTATCAGTGCCACGTATCAGTGTCCACCAGTGCCACGAATCAGTGTCCACCAGTGCCACGAATCAGTGTCCACCAGTGCCACGTATCAGTGCCACGTATCAGTGTCCACCAGTGCCACGTATCAGTGCCACGAATCAGTGTCCACCAGTGCCACTTATCAGTGTCCACCAGTGCCACTCAAGACCAAGCAGAGATAATGGAATATATATATGTAATGGTATATATATTCCATTATAGGCATGGCTGCAATGTGGGGAATGCCTGGCTAATCTCTTTCTTCTTCCTGGAAAGTCTGATAACAAGTTGTGTCAATTAAGATAAGGAGGCGACTCCCATTGAAGTCTATGGGACAGTCGGATCACAGGTCGCCTCAAAGTAGTACAGGACCCTTTTCTGAAGTTGGAGCAACTTCAGTAGTGCCAATTAAGACAGCACTGATTGATTAACATTGCTTTTGTTATGTCATGCGACCTGGGGCGACACAAGTCGCCTCACAAGTCGCGCTAGTGTGAATGGGCTCTAAATCACTTTTAGTGCTATTACAAGAAATAACATCCCTTTGTGATAGAAAATAAGAGATGACAGGTCCTCTTTATGGATGGGGGCGCTTTAAAAAATTATTATTATTATTTTTCATTTTATTTTTACACTAACCCTTAATTTTTTTTTTTTTTTTTTTTTTTTTAGCGGGATTTCGGTGGACAGATCGGACCCCTGACTGACATTTTTGACACTTTTGGGGGTACCAGTAACATTACTACAGTAATCAGTGCTATACATATGCACTGTTACTGTAAAAATGACACTGGCAGGGAAGGGCTTAACTTTATTAGTGATCAAGGGGTTAAGTGTGTCCCTAGGGGCGTGATTCTAACTGTGGGGGGGGGGGGGGCCTGGTTTGTGATGTAACCACAGAGACCTATGATCCTACATAGCAGGATCGTATGATCTCTGCAGTTACACCAGGGAGAATGACAGGCGGCTTTGTTTACATCAGCCGCCTGCCTTCTCCCTCTCCAGCGGGAGATCGCGAGTGGCCGGCGGACATCGGAGCTGCCGGTCACACGCGCGGGGATGTCAGGGAACGAGGGGGGTTATAGGTTTGTGGGCGAGTGACGTACCGGTACATCACTTTTCCCAGAAGGGGCTGACTGCCGCAGTAAATGTACTTGCGGCAGTTGGCAAGTGGTTAAAAAATGTTTATTATTATTATATATTTTTTTTTTTTTACACTGTCCCTTTTTTATATATATATATTTAGTTATTTATTTATTTTTATCACTGTTATTCCTTTCACAAGAAATGTAATAGAAAAAGAGAGATGATAGGTCCTCTTTATGGATGGAGGCACTTTAAAAAATATTATTATTATTATATTATTATTATTATTCATTTTATTTTTACACTCTCCCTTAATTTTTTATTCTTTATTTTTTTCATCGCTTTTATTCCTATCACAAGCAGTGTACACTTCCCTCGTGGTAGAATCCCTATGATAAAAATTATAGACCCTTCATTTCTTTGTAAGTGGGAAAACTTACAAAATCTGCAGGGGGGGGTCAAATAATTATTTTCCCCTCTGTATGTCATTTTTGGTTTAATACGGCTTTAAAGATGGCATGAGAATTTAGTTGATGGGGGTTTACCTCTGCCTAATGTCTGTATTACGTGTGTGACGGCGTGTTTTAGGACGCAGCATTTTCAGCAGGCTTGGGGAGTTTGTTTTGGTGATATAATTTCCTGCAGATGTTCAGTCGGTGGTCTGATTGCAAGTTCAGCAACTCTAAATGTCAGAGGGAAGTCTTCTCGTGGCTGAGGAGCAAACAGTGCTGTAAAGAGGAGAAGGTTTCCCTCACCCCCCCTCCCCAGTCTGTCCTGGGTGGGGGCGTTCGTCTTCTGCAGATCGCCAAACCTCACATTGCGTAGGAGACGGTTTTATTGGACGCCTATCGTCATAAAAGTACAACTCCGACCGTTGGGTCTTCTTTTATTTTGGCGTAGTGTGGGAATCCGGTATTACAACCCTACCAGATTCCCACCCTAGATGAGGCGGCTGCTTTCGTTTTATTACCCTCTTCACGTCGGCCGGCCCTTTAAGAGGTTTAGGATGCTGGGAGGTGGGACGTGGTTTAGGCGTGATCACTGTGATTGGCTGTCACGGCAGTCACGTGGTCCGAAAACATTCAGTTAGGCATCGGTAATGTGGGCGTATGCTCTCGGCACAGCGGTATTGACGGCTATTCGTGCAAATGTGCGGCCTCTCGGCGCCAATGCGCAGGCGCTGAGAGGCCACATATTTGCGTACAGCCGGCGCCAAGGGGTTAAGGCTAGGTTCGCACATGTGCAGTACCAGTGGCGGCCCGTCCCTTAGGGGTGTCGCCCCCCCCCATCCATGCGTCCGGCCCCCTAATCTACATGCAGGGGGGGTGGCTGTTTTTTTTTTCCCTAAATCTTTATTTGCCGGCATTTCTGTTTACATTCAGCTGTCAGTTCTATGCGGCTATTCTTCACCCAGAATTCAAATCGTTCCGAATATTTGGAGTTCGTTACTAAATAAACGAAACTGAACAAATTGTTACAACGGATGTTACTATTTAATTCAGAGGCTCGGATACATCCGAATCGCCAAAAATGTGTCCGAATTTAAAGTGGAGTTCCGCCCCCCCCCCCTCCAAAAATTAAAAGTCAGCAGCTACACACACTGTACACACTCTGTAGCTGCTGACTATTAATATTAGGACACTTATCTGTCCTGGAGTCCAGCGATGTTGGGTGCTGCCGCCGCCATTGCCGGTAAGGGAACCCGGCCGTGAAGCCTTGCACTGGCTTGAGGTAGCTTGTTGTAAACTCCTCTATGGCTGCAACTCTCAACAGGTGCACTACACACTCTGCACTGACTCTTCAGGGCCCAAACTGCAGGCGCCCCTTTTAACACTTCAGGGTCCTCTGACCAGGTACCCCCTTTACCGCTAGCTGACACTTGGATCCCCGGAACCTTCTCCGGAGTGGTCACCTCTGACACTAGGCAGACCCCCAGGGGCAATCCGCAGTACTCACAACCTGTGTAGGCTTTTCTGGGACTGGACCCCTCTCGCTCTCCGCTGGTTCTCGACACACCGGATCCCCTTCAGCTCAACTCGGCACTCTCTGGATTCTCAGGCTGCCCCTGAGACATCCACCTTCCTCAGACAGGAGGAGAGACAGCCATACTCTCCCTCCTGGGACTCTGCTTCCCGCCAAAGACCATGAGTACTCCCCTCAGACTTATACCCACTCCCAGAATCCTTTGCTGCAGAATCTGCCTTCTGGGGTGGTTAAAAGCTTGGATGTGTCCCTGATTGGGTTTCCTCCACTGCCCTATGAGAAGCCTCTCACGGAGCCAGTGGGGAGACTCCCCTCTCAGTAAACACACCTGGAAATCATGACACCCTACCAAAGACAATCATGGCCCTGCTGTTAAGCAGACAAGGCCCACTATACATTTACCTAGCACCTACCTATATATACATATACATACAGTATCTCACAAAAGTGAGTACACCCCTCACATTTTTGTAAATATTTTATTCTATCTTTTCATGTGACAACACTAAAGAAATTACACTTTGCTACAATATAAAGTAGTGAGTGTACAGCTTGTATAAGTGCTGGTTCACACTACATCGCTCCAACTTCGGGGGCGACCTGTGAAGTCACGTGAAGGGCGACTTGCACGGACTTCATAAAATGTCTATGCAAGTCGCTCCAGGTAGCCCCGAAGTAGTACAGGACCCTTTTTCTAAGTTGGAGCGACTTGTGTCGCTCCTATTAGAACGGTTCCTGTACCGAACAATGAGAGCGCGACGGACCGCGACTTGTCAGGTTGACAAGTCGCGGTCCAAGTCGGACTAGTGTGAATGGAGTCTAACATTGTAAATTTGCTGTCCCCTCAAAATAACTCGACACACAGCCATTAATGTCTAAACTGCTGGCAACAAAAGTGAGTACACCCCTAAGTAAAAAATGTCCAAATTGGGCCCAAAGTGTCAATATTTTGTGTGGCCACCATTATTTTCCAGCACTGCCTTAACCCTCTTGGGCATGGTGTTCACCAGAGCTTCACAGGTTGCCACTGGAGTCCTCTTCCACTCCTCCATGAGGACATCACGGAGCTGGTGGATGTTAGCGACCTTGCGCTCCTCCACCTTCCATTTGAGGGCGCCCCACAGATGCTCAATAGGGTTTAGGTCTGGAGACATGCTTGGCCAGTCCATCACCTTTACCCGCAGCTTCTTTAGCAAGGCAATGGTCATCTTGGAGGTGTTTGGGGTCGTTATGTTGGAATATTGCCCCGCGGCCCAGTCTCCGAAGGGAGGGGATCATGCTTTGCTTCAGTATGTCACAGTACATGTTGGCATTCATGGTTCCCTCAATGAACTGTAGCTCTCCAGTGCCAGCAGCACTCATGCAGCCCCAGACCATGACACTCCCACCACCATGCTCTATTGTAGGCAAGACACACTTGTCTTTGTACTCCTCACCTGGTTGCCACCACACACGCTTGACACCATCTGAACCAAATAAGTTTATCTTGGTCTCATCAGACCACAGGAGATGGTGCCAGTAATCCATGCCCTTAGTCTGCTTGTCTTCAGCAAACTGTTTGTGGGCTTTCTTGTGCATCATCTTTAGAAGAGGGTTCCTTCTGGGACGACAGCCATGCAGACCAATTTGATGGAGTGTGCGGCGTATGGTCTGAGCACTGACAGGCTGACCCCCCACCGCTTCAACCTCTGCAGCAGTGCTGGCAGCACTCATACGTCGATTTCCTAAAGACAATCTCTGGATATGACGCCGAGCACGTGCACTCAACTTCTTTGGTCGACCATGGTGAGGTCTGTTCTTAGTGGAACCTGTTCTGTAAACCGCTGTATGGTCTTGGCCACCATGCTGCAGCTCAGTTTCAGGGTCTTGGCAATCTTCTTATAGCCTAGGCCATCTTTATGTAGAGCAACAATTCTTTTTTTCAGATCCTCAGAGAGTTCTTTGCCATGAGGTGCCATGTTGAACTTCCAGTGACCAGTATGAGAGAGTGAGAGCGATAACACCAAATTTAACACACCTGCTCCTCATTTACACCTGAGACCTTGTAACACTAATGAGTCACATGACACCGGGGAGGGAAAATGGCTAATTGGGGCCAATTTGTACATTGTCACTTAGGGGTGTACTCACTTTTGTTGCCAGCGGTTTAGACATTAATGGCTGTGTGTTGAGTTATTTTGAGGGGACAGCAAATTTACACTGTTATACAAGCTGTACACTCACTACTTTACAGGCATACCCCACTTTTAAGTACACAATGGGACCAGAGCATGTATGTAAAACGAAAATGTACTTAAAGTGAAGCAATACCTTTTTTCATTTCTCAATGCATGTAAATACACTAGCTTGACATGGCATTGCTCCCAAACCATGTGATAAGGACACCAAGCTTGGGGAGCATGTTAAGGGGATCCAGGACTATGGCATGGTATATTACCTAGGGCAAGCTGGCTGGCCACAAAACGGATATGTTGTAGTGCTGGGTCCCCTCTCGGTGCTCCCTAAGTTTGGTATCCCTGTCACTTATGGTTTGGGAGCAGTGCCATGTCAAGCTGACCAAGATTTCCTATAAACGCCAATGTTAAAAACCGGGAGTAGTGTCATGCCAAGCTGAACAAGCTGTGTCCTTACTTGCGAGTGTATGTAAAGTGAGTGTACTTAAAGCGGGGTATGCCTGTACATTGTAGCAAAGTGTCATTTCTTCAGTGTTGTCACATGAAAAGATAGAATAAAATATTTACAAAAATGTGAGGGGTGTACTCACTTTTGTGAGATACTGTGTGCGTGTGTGTGTATATATGTGTGTGTGTGTGTGTGTATATATATATATATATATACACACACACACCTATATAAATAAAAAAAAAAATATATATATATATATAAATATATATACACATGTATACATACATATACACACATATATATATATAATCTCTATTATACACAGATGGCTATATATATATATATATATATATATATATATATATATATATATATATATATCGTAAGCCCTGTACATGAATATATAGTTATATCCTGCCTTCCTAGAATGAATAAAGCATTACACACAACACTTCCATTCATTCATGTCATCATCTGAGCCCCATAAAGCAGTCTTTGTGGAATTATGGTCAGGAGACCTCATATGGTCATTGCACTGAATGGGTCAGCACATGCCATGCTGTCCCCCTGATGCCCCGTCCCCTGACAAATGGGACTTGTTTGCAGTATGGACACCTATAATAGCACATTTATTATCTCACATACCGAGAAAATGACATAAAAATAACACTCATGCCATTTTTGTTGAAAAGCTGCAGACAGAAAAAAGAAGTCAGATACAAATTTTTTTTTTTTTTTTTTTTTTACAGCATTGAAGTCTACTTGTGTGTGTTTTTTTTTTATATATATATATATATATGCATTTTTTTTATTTTTTTGCTTATGATAAAAATCTATACTGGGTATTTTTTTCAAGTGTATTTAATCAAGTAACTTCTCTTTGCTTCCTTTTTGGTCTGATAAATATTCCATATATTCGATAACTGCAAAAATACCTGTTGATCCTGCCAGAAATCCTGTGAGCTGATGACTGCCTGTGCTCTGGTCTGAGCTGTCTGGTATCAGTTACATTGTTCTCAGCCATCCCTGATGGTTACAGAACACCTCTATGTTATGAAGAAGAGGGCAGGGGCAAGCATTATGGAGCATTTCACCCCAAAAACAATATTCCTGTTCCATAGGATGTGTAAAATGTAATGTTCTTTGCAGCCATGAGCTTGGTATTGATGGTATTGGCTTTCAGATTAGGCTCCATGCACACTAGCGTTTTTTTTTTTTTTTTTTGTTTTTTTTTAAGCTCCTGGAAGCTGTTAGTGTTTTTTTTAAGATCCTAGAAGCTAAATAATGTTACCCTATGTGTCCATGCAGACCACATTAGGCTATTCGGGTTTTTTGAGCTTTATTGTCTAGGAGCAGAAAAAAAATGTTTTTGGAGCATTTTTCCAGCAGAAAAAAAAAACGCTGAACTCTCCTAAATGCTCCTAAACATTTTTGACTGTTTTCCAGCGTTTTTTTTTCGTTTTTTTTCGTGGCCCACTGGGGTCCCTAACAACCAGTGTATAGCTGGTTGTTAAGGAGCAGGCCAAGAAGCCGGCCGTCGCGTCCTTAACAACGGATGACTTGTCAGCGGGGTTCCCTGCTGACAGCTGAATGTAAACGAAACAACTACCGGCAATACATTTTTTTTTAGAAAAAAACAGTGTGGGGTTACCCTTAAAATTCATACCAGACCCAATAGGGCTTGGTATGTATATTGGGGGGGGGGGGGGCATTCTTTTTTTTCTAATTTTTTTTTTTATTGCCCGTAACTGTTTAGTTTACATTCAGCGGGGAACCAAAACTTTTAAAAAATGGCGTAGAGCCCCCCAAAATCCAGTGTATAGCTGGTTGGTAAGAAGCGGGCCAGAAATCCGGCCGCTATGTCCTTAACAACAGATGACTCATTAGCTGTCAGCCGGTAACTAATAACTGGCAATAAAAAGTAGGCAAAAACAGCGATTAGTTCCCCCCCCCCCCCCTTAATCCATACCAGGCTCTATCAGGTCTGGTATGGATGTTAAGAGAAAACCCACAGCAAAAAATAAAATGGCGTGGGGCACCCCCCCCCCAAATCTATACCAGAACCTTTAGGTCTGGTATGGATTTTGAGGAGAAGCCCCATGCCAAAAATTTTTAAAAATGGTGTGGGGTCCCCCCCCAAAATCCAAGCATGCAGCCTGGCTTGCCGCGGGAAAGGGGGACAATCAAAGGCCCCCCTCCTCCCTAACTATACCAGGCCACATGCCTTCAACATGGGAAGGGTGCTTTTGGGGTAGGGGGGCCCTGGCAGGTGGTTGTGGGGGTCTGGCAAATATGTTTTTTTTTTCTGTGATATATCCAGTGTCCAGCTGGTGATCGCTGCAGCGCCCACTACAGATGAGCCTCTAATCCAGGAATCTGTGCGATGAGAATATGAACAAAGTTGAATGAATGCCCGAACCCGTGAAACGGGTTTGCAAAGCATGGCTTTGTGTGTGTTTTACACTACTTTTCTCCTGCAAGGAGGACAAGTGTTCTGAAGAGCTGGGCAAATGAACAATGTGCATGAGGCCTAAAACCCATAGCAGCCTTAAAAACCACCCAAACCCTGTTGTCACAAGAGATTTTTGAAGCTTAGGAGACCTGAGGTTTTTTGAAGCCTAGGAGACCTGAGGTTTTTTTGAAGCTTAGGAGACCTGAGGTTTTTTGAAGCTTAGGAGACCTGAGGTTTTTTTGAAGCTTAGGAGACCTGAGGTTTTTTTTGAAGCTTAGGAGACCTGAGGTTTTTTGAAGCTTAGCAGACCTGAGGTTTTTTGAAGCTTAGGAGACCTGAGGTTTTTTGAAGCTTAGGAGACCTGAGGTTCTTTGAAGCTTAGTAGACCTGAAGTTCTTTGAAGCTTAGGAGACCTGAGGTTTTTTGAAGCTTAGGAGACCTGAGGTTTTGAAGGTTAGGAGACCTGAGGTTTTTTGAAGCCTAGGTGACAAGAGGCCCTTGAAGCTTAGGTGACAAGAGGCCCTTGAAGCTTAGGTGACCAGAGGCCCTGGAAGCTTAGGTGACCAGAGGTCCTTGAAGCTTAGGTGACCAGAGGTCCTTGAAGCTTAGGTGACCAAAGGTCCTTGAAGCTTAGGTGACCAGAGGTCCTTGAAGCTTAGGTGACCAGAGGTCCTTGAAGCTTAGGTGACCAGAGGTCCTTGAAGCTTGGGTGACCAGAGGTCCTTGAAGCTTAGGTGACCAGAGGTCCTTGAAGCTTAGGTGACCAGAGGTCCTTGAAGCTTAGGTGACCAGAGGTCCTTTTTAAGCTTAGGTGACCAGAGGTCCTTTTTAAGCTTAGGTGACCAAAGATTTTTAACGCTCAAGTGAACCAGAGGCCTTTGAAGCCTAGGCGACCAGAGGCCTTTGAAGCCTAGGCGACCAGAGGCCTTTGAAGCCTAGGCGACCAGAGGCCTTTGAAGCCTAGGCGACCAGAAGCCTTTGAAGCCTAGGCGACCAGAGACCTTTGAAGCCTAGGCGACCAGAAGCCTTTGAAGCCTAGGCGACCAGAGGCCTTTGAAGCCTAGGCGAACAGACCAAGCTTAGCAGCAGCAGTATGCGCTAGGTAACTTACCAACTCAACAAAGATGCGTATTCCTAGTGCTGAAAGAACAATTAACAGCCTTGTGGCAAGGAGTATTTTTCTTAAAAAAGGCCAATTGTGGTCACAGAGGGTTAATTTTGTCTAACTCCCAATTTTGCTTCTCTCTATTAGAAAGCCGGGACAGTGCCTTGGGTGCCATAGTTTGGGGGAAATGTGTTATTTTTCAGTGACTTCAGCAACTGCTTTTCAAGTAGACTAGAAATTTTCGGTAATTAGAAGATTGCTTTTCCTTATGAGAAATGGTCAGCATGTCTTTCATACTCCATGCTGGCGTACTGTGCTTCTTTTATTGCTGATGCATGACACAAGCAGTGATATATATGAGATCAAAGAAGCTTTGGTCCCTCAGCATGATTTCAAAGGAACAGAGCAATATGCAGGAGGTCTGGATCGGGGGAGTCAAACTTGTTTGGGCTTCAAAACAACATATGTATCCTGAAATGACCTTCGCTGATAGAACTTTAGACATGCAGGTGTTAACTGATGTTGCATTGTTGGCTGAGGTTTGCTGCAGGTCCCACGGTGCTGCAGAGTGCTGTCATTTTTACTGTAGGCGTAACGTCTCTGTAGGCGTAACGTCTCTGTAGGCGGAAAGTGTTGGTATTCTCGTAGACTTGCTTACTGCTGAATACCACTTCCTTCTTTCCATATTTCGGGTGCTTTTTGTAGTGACTGGATTGTTGTTGAGTACATGCCTTTCTCAACCTTTTCAACACAGAGGAACCCTTGAAATAATTTTTTAGGTCTCAGGGAACCCCTGCTAAAAATGACTATATTTACACCATGGTGCATTAGTGTGATGGTCAGTGGGATGAATGCTCCTTACACTTGTGGACATTTGGAAGAATTACCTTCTTCCAGATAGCTAAAAAGATCAGTGGTGTCATGGGGAACTTATCTGAGAGGCAGAAATTGCTCATTGCTCAAGGAACCCCTAGAAATCTCTGGAGGAACCCTAGGGTTCCACCAAACCCTGGTTGAGGACCACTGCTATATAGGATGGAACATTTGTAGACACCTGACCTAAACACCTATATGAGCTTAGATGTTAGGGTTGGCCTCTTTTATGGCTTAAACACCTTTGTTGTTCTTAGAAGACTTTTCACGAGAATCTGGAGGTTGTCTGGGGGAATTTGTGCAAAAAGCGTTTATATAAACGATATGGTCAAAAGTTTGTGGACACCTGACTGTCACATCTATATGAGATTGGTAGACATCCATTTCCAAAACCATGGCCACCAGTGTGGAGTTGGCTCTCCTTTGTGGCTATAGGAATTTTATTGCAATATTATAGAAGTCAGTGTCGGGGGGAATTTGTGTCCATTTGAGAGGTCAGGTATTGATGTTGGATGAGATAACCTGATCCCAAAGGTGTTTGGTAGGGTTGAGGTCAGGTATTGATGTTGAATGGGAAGACTGGATCCCAAAGGTGTTCAGTAGAGTTGAGGTCAGGTATCCGATGTTGGATGAGAAGATCTGATCCTAAAGGTGTTCAGTAGGGCTGAAGTCAGGTACTGATTTTGGATGAGAAGGACTGATCTTAGAAGTGTTCAGTTGGTTTGAAGTCAGGAACTGATGTTGGATAAGAAAACCTAATCCCAAAGGTGTTTGGTAGGGTTGAGGTCAGGTATGGATATTGGATGAGAAGACCCAATCCCAAAGGTGTTCAGTAGGGTTGGGGTAAAATACTGATGTTGTATAAGAAGACCTGATCCCAAAGGTGTTCAGTAGAGTTGAGGTCAGGTATCCGATGTTGGATGAGAAGATCTGATCCTAAAGGTGTTTTGTAGGGCTAAAGTCAGGTACTGGTGTTGGATGAGAAGGACTGATCCCAGAAGTGTTCAGTTGGGTTGAGGTCAGTAACTGATGTTTGATAAGAAGACCTAATCCTAAAGGTGTTCAGTAGGGTGGAAGTCAGGTACTGATGTTGGATGAGAAGACCTGATCCCAAACGTGTTCAGTAGGGTTGAGGTCAGGGCTCTGTGAAGGCCACTCACATTCTTTTCACACCCAACTGATCAAAGCATGTCTTTATGGAGACTTGACAAGTTCCGCTATGACTTGCTAATCGCCGCTATTACTAGTAAAAAATAAATAAAAGTATCCCATAGTTTGTAGAACCAATCAATATACGCTTATTGGGATTTTTTTGCATTGACTCCTGGGAGATGAGCGTCATCGATCCCAGGAGTCAATGCCCTGTACCGGCCCTGCTCATCACTTCCGGAGCATGTGCGTCATTCCCTGCTGAACAGCTTCTGGGCATGCCCAGAAGCTGTGCAGGGATGCCGCACCTGCACCGGAAGCGATGAGCAGGGCATTCTGGGTCTCCAACATCACCGAAGAGGACGCTCTGGCTTCATCTGCCCACACCTGAGATGGCAGCGCTGGACAAGACATTTTCAAGGTATTTCTTCTAAAATGTAAGTGAAACAGGACAGTTCCAAGGCTATAGTTGCTTAAATGCACTAGCCCTGACTGTCCCGGGGGTATTTTTATCTAAAAAATATTTTCTAGGGTGGAACTCCGCTTTAAATAGTAACTCCCAACTAAAGTGCAATAACCATATAGAGACCTTATTAAAAAAAAGTACAAAAATACATTTATTTAATATCCACAATCATGTACAAAAAAACCTTATAACACATGGGGCCATAAACACACATAGGGCCCATATAGTAAAAAATATTGTTTTGTTTTTTAAATTGTTGGTTTTTTAAAAAAAAAAAAAAAATTAAAATGGCACAGGTGATTAAACAATACCAAAAGAAAGCTCTATTTGTGGGGGAAAAAAAGACAAATATTTTATTTGGGTACAGCGTCGCACGACCGCGCAATTCTCAGTTATAACCATATCTCAAAAAATGGCCTGGTCATAAAGGGGGGGTAAATGTTCCAGGGCTGAAGTGGTAAATGTTCAGAAAATCGTTCTCTCTGTATAATGTTACCCAGAAGCAGTTTAGGTCGGACTTGTGCCGCCTTCGCAACTTTGACATTTTTCAGGCATTGCCTTGTCGGTACATTTTGATACATTTTGATACATTATTACATGCACTTGCTGGAAACCTAAAATTTGAACAGGCGGTGTCAGAATAGGACACATTGTACATAAATATTTAGGGATGGAAAAGAGGAAAGAAATGGAAATGTGCATTACAGTTTTCATGACAGCTCCTGGACCCATAAGTGGCTCACATATACTCCCTGCTCCAAATTATTATGCAAATTCTATTTAAGCGTCACAAAGATTAACTACTTTAGGACCGCTCACGTTGCTGCTACTGCGGCACAGTGGCAGCCCTGGGTCCAGCGACATAGACCTACATCGCTGGACTACTAGCTGTCTCGGCGCCGCCAGAGGCTCGCTCACAGCGGGAGTCGGGCCGGAGGAGTAGAGGCGGCAATCAGCACCTCTCTTCCCCGATTGTCGGGGAAAGTGTCAAAAGATCCGCCCGCTTGTGTAAACAAAGCAGGCGGATCTTCTCTGTGACAGGCAGGGACAGATCACAGGATTCAGCATAGCTGAACCTGCGATCTCTGTCTGTGTCACTCAATCCCCTCCCCCCACACACGTCAGTAAGCATGAGGCATACATTTAACCCCTTGATAACCAACAGTGTTAACCCCTTTCCTGCCAGTGTCATTTTTACAGTAACCGTGCATAATTATAGCATCGATTTCTGTAGTAATGTCACTGGTACCCCCAAAAGTGTAAAAAATGTCAGTTGGGGGTCCGATCTGTCCGCCGCAATGTCGCAGTCCCGCAAAAAAAAGTGCAGATTGCCGCCATTACTAGTAAAAAAAAAAATAAAAATAAAATAAAAACGACAAATCTTTCCCGTAGTTAGTAAACCCCTTCCCTGCCAGTGTAATTTTTACAGTAACAGTGCATATAGTAATATCACTGGTCCCCCCCAAAAGTCACAAAAATGTCAGTTAGGGGTCCGATCTGTCCGCCGCAATGTCGCAGTCCTGCAAAAAAACGCAGATCACCGCCATTACTAGTAAAAAAAACAATTAAAAATGACAAATCTTTCCCATAGTTAGTAAATGCGATAACTTTTGCACAAACCAATAAAAATATGCTTATTGCAATTTTTATTTTTTTTTTTTTTTAAATATGTAGCAGAAAACAAATTGGCCTAAAATTTTAAAAAATGTTGATTTATACATTTTTTTGGGGAATGTCCTATAGCAGAATGTAAAAAGTATTTTTTTTTTTTTTCAAAATGGTCGCTCTTTCTTTCAAAAATGAAAAATCGCAGAGGTGATAAAATACCACCAAAAGAAAGCTCTATTTGTGGGGAAAAAAGGACATCAATTTTAATTTGGGTACAGCGTCGCACGACCGTGCAATTGTCCGTTAAAGTAACGCAGTGCCGAATCGCAAAATATGGCCTGGTCAGGAATGGGGTAAAATCTTCCGGTCTTAAAGTTGATAAAAATACGCTCATTGAGATTTTTCTTTGTCAAAGACATGTAGCTAAATACATTTTGGCCTAAATATATGACAAAAATTGAATATATTGGATATTTTTTAACAGTCAAAGTAAAAAATGTCAATTTTTTTGCAAAATTTTTGCTCTTTTTTTTTTTTTATTAATATCACAAAAAATAAAAGCGCAGAGGTGATCGAATACCACCAAAAGAAAGCTCTGTTTGTGGGGGAAAAAAGAACGTAAATTTTGTTTGGGTACAGCGTCGCACGACCGCGCAATTGTCAGTTAAAGTCACGCAATGCCAAGTTGAAAAAAGTGGCCTGGTCATTGAGCAGCCAAATCTTCCGGGGCTAAAGTGGTTAAATATTTTGTTTTTCAGTTTAACTCGGGGATTGCATTGTGTCTCAGGGATGGCATTGTGTCTCAGGGATGGCAGTGTGTCTCAGGGATGGCATTGTGTCTCAGGGATGGCAGTGTGTCTCAGGGATGGCATTGTGTCTCAGGGATGGCATTGTGTCTCAGGGATGGCATTGTGTCTCAGGGATGGCATTGTGTCTCAGGGATGGCAGTGTGTCTCAGGGATGGCATTGTGTCTCAGGGATGGCAGTGTGTCTCAGGGATGGCATTGTGTCTCAGGGATGGCATTGTGTCTCAGGGATGGCATTGTGTCTCAGGGATGGCAGTGTGTCTCAGGGATGGCATTGTGTCTCAGCCCTCTTTTGATCACTGAAAACAATCTCGGACACCTGTGATAATTAGATTGCCAGGTGAGCCCAATTTAAGGAAAAACTACTAAAGGAGAGTGTTCCACATTATTAAGCAATATGGGGAAGAAAAAGGATCTCTCTGCTGCCGAAAAGAAATAGTTGAATGCCTTGGACGAGGTAAGAAAACATTCGATATTTCACGAAAACCTAAGCGTGATCATCGCACTATTAAGAGATTTGTGGCTGATTCATAGCACAGATGGGTTTGTGCAGATAAAGGCATATTGAGGAAGATTTCTGCCAGATCCATGCATCGGATCAAGAGATCAGCTGCTAAAATCCCATTACATAGCAGCAAACAGATATTTGAAGCTGCTGGTGCCTCTGGAGTCCCACGGACATCAAGGTGTAGAGTCCTCCAGAGTCTTGCAACTGTGCATAAACCTTCTATTGGGCCACCACTAACCAATGCTCACAAGCAGAAATGGCTGCATTGGGCAGAAAAATACATGAAGACTAATTTTCAAACAGTCCTGTTCACCGATGAGTGCCGTGCAACCCTGGATGGTCCAGATGGATGGAGTAGTGGATGGTTGGTGGATGGCCACCCTGTTCCAACAAGGCTGCAACATCAGCAAGGCGGTGGTGGAGTCATGTTTTGGGCCGGAATCATGGGAAGAGAGCTGGTTGGCCCCTTTAGGGTCCCCAAAGGTGTAAAGATGACCTCTGCAAAGTATGTCCGTGAAATCCGGATGGATGGAAACCCTATTTTCCATCCGTCCAGGGGATCGGATCGGATGAGAACGGACGGGCGGACTGTCAGTTCGGACATGAATTGGATCGCATAGGTGTGAACACCCATGCAATCTGATTCTGGTGCGGGCCCAAAAAAGGGTCCTGTGCATGTTCTGTCTGAATGCGATGCAAATTCAGCCATACAATCTGTGCGCTCTGAATCACATGCGATGTCTGACATCGTTATAATGTGAACCGGCTCTTAAACTGCAGAAAGTAAAAAAAATATATACAGTGGGTACGGAAAGTATTCAGACCCCCTTAAATTTTTCACTCTTTGTTATATTGCAGCCATTTGCTAAAATAATTTAAGTTCATTCTTCTTCCTCATGAATGTACACATAGCACCCCATACTGACAGAAAAACACAGAATTGTTGACATGGTTGCAGATTTATTAAAAAAGAAAAACTGAAATATCACATGGTCCTAAGTATTCAGACCCTTTGCTCAGTATTTAGTAGAAGCCCCCTTTTGATCTAATACAGCCAGGAGTCTTTTTGGGAAAGATGCAACAAGTCTTTCACACCTGGATTTGGGGATCCTCTGCCATTCCTCCTTGCAGATCCTCTCCAGTTCTGTCAGGTTGGATGGTAAACGTTGGTGGACAGCCATTTTTAGGTCTCTCCAGAGATGCTCAATTGGGTTTAAGTCAGGGCTCTGGCTGGGCCATTCAAGAACAGTCACGGAGTTGTTGTGAAGCCACTCCTTCGTTATTTTAGCTGTGTGCTTAGGGTCATTGTCTTGTTGGAAGGTAAACCTTCGGCCCAGTCTGAGGTCCAGAGCACTCTGGAGAAGGTTTTTGTCCAGGATATCCCTGTACTTGGCCGCATTCATCTTTCCCTCGATTGCAACCAGTTGTCCTGTCCCTGCAGCTGAAAAACACCCCCACAGCATGATGCTGCCACCACCATGCTTCACTGTTGGGACTGTATTGGACAGGTGATGAGCAGTGCCTGGTTTTCTCCACACATACCGCTTAGAATTAAGGCCAAAAAGTTCTATTTTGGTCTCATCAGACCAGAGAATCTTATTTCTCACCATCTTGGAGTCCTTCAGGTGTTTTTTAGCAAACTCCATGCGGGCTTTCATGTGTCTTACACTGAGGAGAGGCTTCCGTCGGGCCACTCTGCCATAAAGCCCCGACTGGTGGAGGGCTGCAGTGATGGTTGACTTTCTACAACTTTCTCCCATCTCCTGACTGCATCTCTGGAGCTCAGCCACAGTGATCTTTGGGTTCTTCTTTACCTCTCTCACCAAGGCTCTTCTCCCCCGATAGCTCAGTTTGGCCGGACGGCCAGCTCTAGGAAGGGTTCTGGTCATCCCAAACGTCTTCCATTTGAGGATTATGGAGGCCACTGTGCTCTTAGGAACCTTAAGTGCAGCAGAAATCTTTTTGTAACCTTGGCCAGATCTGTGCCTTGCCACAATTCTGTCTCTGAGCTCTTCAGGCAGTTCCTTTGACCTCATGATTCTCATTTGCTCTGACATGCATTGTGATCTGGAAGGTCTTATATAGACAGGTGTGTGGCTTTCCTAATCAAGTCCAATCAGTATAATCAAACACAGCTGGACTCAAATGAAGGTGTAGAACCATCTCAAGGATGATCAGAAGAAATGGAAAGCACCTGAGTTAAATATATGAGTGTCACAGCAAAGGGTCTGAATACTTAGGACCATGTGATATTTCAGTTTTTCTTTTTTAATAAATCTGCAACAATGTCAACAATTCTGTGTTTTTCTGTCAGTATGGGGTGCTATGTGTACATTCATGAGGAAGAAGAATGAACTTAAATGATTTTAGCAAATGGCTGCAATATAACAAAGAGTGAAAAATTTAAGGGGGTCTGAATACTTTCTGTACCCACTATATATATATATATATATATATATATATATATATATATATATATATATATATATATATATATATATATATATATATATATATATATATATATATATATATATATATATAATTTTTTTTTTTGTATATAGCACAAAAAATAATAATCGCAGTGGTAATCAAATACCACCAAAAGAAATCTCTATTTACGGGGGGAAAAAATGACATCAATTTTATTTGGGTACAGCATCGCACGACCGCGCAATTGTCAGTTAACCACTTGTAAAGGTATGTCGGTTTGAGAAAGGGGTTTTACCGGGGTGATGCCTGCAGCTAGAGGCGTCACCCCGATACCGTTTTTTTAGAGCTGGCGATCGGCTTTCTGGCCATAACAACCGATGCGGCTCAGCCATTATCAGGAGGAGCAGGAGGACACGTCCCCCCCTCTCCCGCCACTCCGCCCGGGTCTCCTGTCCCACCGGGAGACCCGACCGACCAGCCGCCACGTCCACTGGCTGGTCAAAGTCCCAGACGAAGCCGGATTTGGCTTTGATCAGGTCTCTGATGAAGTAACCCAGAAGAGACGGTCCCTTCCGGTTTACTGCCAATGACAGTATTCAAAAATGCAGATTTTGGCATTTTGAATGCTTTGAAGTGCAGTGGAGGGACCCCAGATCTCTCCATAAAGAGGACCTGTCATGGCCCAGGCTATCACAAGGGATGTTCATTCCTTGTGATAGCAATAATACAAAAAAAAAAATAATTTGTATAAAATAAATAAATACATTTAAGTCCTTCGCCCCACCGTGCTTACCTGCAAATGTGAACGTATACGTTACTCCCGTACGCATATGTAAATTGTGATCGCACCACACATGTGAGGTATTGTCGCAAACGTCTGAGTGAGAGCAATAATTCTAGCACCAGACCTCCTGTGCAACTCTAAACTGTAAAGGCATTTAAAGCTTTGCCTATGGAGAATTTTAGGCACCGTAGTTTGCCGCTACTCCACAGGCAGACGCAATTTTAAAGCGTGACATGTTAGGTATCTATTACTCGATGTAACATCATCTTTCACATTATTCAAAAAAATAGGGCTAACTTTATTGTTTCTTTTGTTTTTTTTTAATTCATGAATGTGTTTTTTTTTTCAAAAAAATTGCATTTGAAAAACCGTTGCACAAATACCGTGTGACATAAAAAATTGCAAAACACTCCTATGTTATTCTATAGGATCTCTGCTAAAAAAATATATATAATGTTTTGGGTAGTAATTTTCTAGAGGGGGGGGGGGGGGACTGACCTACTGCCACTGACATCACCAGTGACACTAAGAGCCGGTTCACACAGGCGCGACCCGACTTGCCGGGGCGACCTGTGAAGTCGCGGTGCGCAGCTCGCACCGTGACCTCGGAGCGACTTGCAGGGACTTCATATTATTGAAGTCAATGCAGGTCGCTCCAGGTCGCCCCAAAGTAGCTCAGGACCCTTTTTCTAAGTTGAAGCGACTTGTGTCACTCCTATTAGAACGGGTCCTGTGCTAATCAATGGCAGGCGACCTGCGGCGGCTTGTCAGGTGAAGTCGCCCCAGTGTGAACCGGCTCTAATACAGTGATCATTGCTAACACTATACACTGTCACTGTACTAATGACACTGGCTGGAAGGGGTTAACATCTAGGGTGATCAAGGGGTTTATTATGTGCCTAGCTATGTGTAAAGTGTGCTGCTTTTACTATTAATGCTTTGCAGGGATGAGAATGACAGACAGAGATCGTTCCTTTTTATTATTATTATTATTATTATTATTATTTTTATTACTATAATAATCATGCTGTCCAATCAGCATCTTGATACGCCACACCTGTGAGGTGGATGGATTATCTCGGCAAAGGAGAAGCGCTCACTAACACAGATTTAGACAGATTTGTGAACAATATTTGAGAGAAATCTGCCTTTTATATACATAGTAAAAGTCTTAGATCTTTGAGCTCATGAAAATTGGGGGCAAAAACAAGTGTTGCGTTTATAATTTTGTTCAGTATATTTAAGTTTTTGAACACTTATGTAATTTTTCCCTGTGCTTCTCAATGCAATGCAGGCAGATCATGGCTGGTGGGAGGGGTTGTCATCAGTGATGTCATCACTGTGCTTCTCCATGCAATGCAGGCATATCATGGCTGGTGGGAGGGGTTGGCTTCACTGATGTCATCACTGTGCTTCTCAATGCAATGCAGGCAGATCATGGCTGGTGGAAGGGGTTGTCTTTACTGATGTCATCACTGTGCTTCTCCATGCAATGCAGGCAGATCATGGCTGGTGGGGGGGGGGGGTTGTCATCACTGATGTCATCACTGTGCTTCTCCATGCAATGCAGGCAGATCATGGCTGGTGGGAGGGGTTGTCATCACTGATGTCATCACTGTGCTTCTCCATGCAATGCAGGCAGATCATGGCTGGTGGGAGGGGTTGTCATCACTGATGTTATCACTGTGCTTCTCCATGCAATGCAGGCAGATCATGGCTGGTGGGAGAAGCTGGCAGGGGACTGTACATAGCTTCCTGAAAACATCACAGCACCCTGCCTCAGTACTCCTCTGGAACCCTCAGCCCTGATGCAAGCCATGGGTAGGCTCTTGGGAGGAGCAATCCAAATATAAAAAATGGTTGGATGGCCGTCTGCAGGAGGGGTTGTTCCTAAACGATGAACCTGAATAAAGTTTTGGGTCTACACTCAGGCTTCTGTAGCCATGTCCGCTGGATTCCACTATAGGTAGAGACTGGGTAAGAAGTCTGTCCTGACTCCTATGTAGTCTATAGCAGTGGTGGCTGGTGCTCAATATTTTTGGGGGGGGGGGGGTGGTAAACCAACGCTCCCCCCCCCCCCCCCGCAGGAGACGGACTGACGGCGGCGATCAGAAGCCTCCTTACCTTAGGAGGCAGATGACAAGGATCTGGGGTAGGGCTGCTGCTCCACACTCCAGGTACTCCTTGCTCCGGGGCTGTTACTTCTCCTGGCCGAACAGGAAGTGGGTCCTAAGACCCCGTTGGCCGGGAGCCCTAAGGCTTCCTGCTTCAAGACCCGCTTCCTGATTGGCCGGGAGGAGAATCAGGAAGACGATAGCGAATATTAATTTCGCTATTGTCACACAACTGGGTGGGCTCAGGGCGCAGTGCTTTGCGCCCCGAGCCCACCCTTTTTTTAAGCCAATTAGAGCCTCAGGCTCTAATCACGCGCTTCAAAAAAAAAAAAAAACCCATTGAGTTCATGCGTCCAGCGCCCCTTGCATGTAGATTAGGGGCCAGCGCATTGATTAGGGGGGGGCAGCACCCCTGGGCCCCATATGGACAGGCCACCACTTGTCTATAGGCAAAGAAAGTATCCCAATTAACGCACACCGTGCAAGCCCATCTATCACACACATGATAGCCGCCTCAGCCCGGCTTTCACCCCACCCGCAGGACTTAGTAATGAAGGCTACGTATGCATGCAGACCACCATAGGTAATGCCCACATGCAATGCTGAGCCTCCAGGATTGATAGAACTGGAATCCAAGAAATGAAAGGAGGGGGACCAAGGACAGTCAGGCAGGGAGGCCAAGAGCCTCCAGCCCAGAAATGAGGCGGAGCTCTATCTGAATTGCTGCAGCTTATAATGCACATTGTGAGAAGCTCACAGTGTGCAGTGAAATCAGAGTAAGCCATTACAGTACAGGAGAGTAGCCTGCACATCTGAGCAAAGCTGAAGGGAATTCTGAAAGTCAGCATCTTCTATTGCGGGGCAGCTGGCTGAACGATTTAAACATTTTTTGAAAATAATGTTCCTCAGGCCTAGTGCAAATGAAGCTTATTGTGTTTTTTTCCACAAGTCTAATATGTATGTGTCTGTTCTAGGTAAACAGAAGAAACCAAGATCCCCTAAATCTGAATGGTTTAGCTAAACATGGAAACATTGGAGTCAGAATTAACCTGTCCAATTTGCCTGGAATTATTTGAGGACCCCCTTCTACTTCCTTGTGCCCATAGCTTGTGCTTTAGCTGTGCCCATCGCATTCTGGTTTCTGGAAATTCTTCGAGCGATTTAGTAGAACCTGTCACAGCCTTCCAGTGTCCGACTTGCCGATATGTCATATCGCTCAACCACCGTGGCTTGGAAGGGTTGAAACGTAACATCACCCTACAAAACATCATTGACCGTTTTCATAAGGCGTCTCTAAGCGGCCCAAACTCTCCCAGTGAAGACCACAGAGACAAGATCTACAAAAGTGTTCCAATCATGGCAACCGAAAGGATTCCATGCCAGTTCTGTGAGGTGGAACCGCCTAGAGATGCTGTGAAGACATGTATAACTTGCGAGGTATCTTACTGTGACCGCTGCCTACGCGCAACCCACCCTAACAAGAAACCTTTTACAAGTCATCGTCTGGTGGAACCTATACCAGATGCTCATTTCCGGGGACTCGTTTGTCTGGAACACGAAAACGAGAAGGTTAACATGTACTGTGCGGTGGATGATCAGCTTATTTGTGCCTTATGCAAATTAGTTGGTAGGCACAGAGAACATCAGGTGGCCTCTCTGAGTGACCGGTTTGAAAAACTAAAGGTAAGTACTAATACTTTTTAGCCAATTATACCAAAGTCTTTATTTAGTCTTTATGATATCGACTATCATTCTGCGGGCGTGGGCGATATTCATATCGCCGAAGACGCGATATTTACCATTAGGCAGGGAGAAGTCGGTGGGAGGAGGACTCACAGTGCTGGCAGCCGTCCCACACCTTCAGCGGTGAGCAGCGCGCCGTAAGCAGCTGCACAGCTAACCAATCACGCGTGCCTGCACATCTGATTGGTTCCCTGTGCCGCTACCACGTGATTGGTTCGCTGTGCCGCGCTCACCGCTCCGTCAAGAAAACTAGCTCCAGGGCTGCAGAGGGAACGTGTGGGACAGATGTCACGTCGGGCTGTGTTTTTCTACCTCCTACCACAACTGTAAGTCCCGACTCTGCCTAATCCGTCTTCTGCATTAAACAAAGAGAAATATCGCAATATTTATCGTTGAAAACAAAATATCGCAATGTTCTTTTTTCCCCAATATCGTGCAGCCCTATTGCCAAGGATTGTATTTCATAGTTAGCTTGTCTTGCCATGGATTTATGTACAGTGTAATTCCCTGCTCAATATTTGTCCAAAATTTGATGACTGACCATCACACCTATATGAGGTTATTGGAGTTCTAATTGTGAAACTAAGGCCTTTAATGAGATGGCCTGATATTAGAGATGTTGGTTTATAATTGGCATTCTAGTTCATCCCATAGGTGTTCAGTAGAGTTGAGGTCAGGACCCTTTTGAAGTCTAATACCTTGCTCACAATGGGCATTTCAGTTCATCGAAAAGGTGTTCAGTAGGGTTGAGGTCAGATACTTATGTTGGACCAGAAGACCTGGGATGAATTCAAACTCCACAATTGGAGCTCCAATTCATCCCAAATGTGCTCAGCAGAGATGAGAATAGGGCTCTGTGAAGGTTCCTTCACATCAAACTCTTTATGGAGTTGGTTTTGCACTGGCGAACAGTTAAGGTGGAACAGAAAAGAGTCTTCACCAAACTGTTACCACAAAGTTGGAATGTAGAATGGGACGATCTGGTTCCTAACTGGCGTTCCAGTTCTAAAGGTGTTAAGTAGGATTGAGGTCAGGACACTTTGAAAAGCCACTAGAAGTTCCTCCATGCCAAACTCCTAAACCGGTTCACACTACCGCGACCAGAAAGTCGCCCCATGAAGGAGCGACTTTTTAGCTTGACTTTGAAGAGACTTGTAAGAGACTTGTAGGAGACTTGTAGGAGACTTGTAGGAGACTTGTAGGAGACTTGTAGGAGACTTGTAGGAGACTTGTGAGAGACTTGAATGATAGGCGACTTTGTCTGTGGGGAATGCCTGGCTAATCTTTTTCTTCTTCCTGGAAAGTCTGGTCACAGTCGCTTGAAAATAGATAAGGATCCGACTTAGAGGTGACTCCCATTGAAATCTATGTGCACAAGTTGGATAGAGGTCGCCTCGAAGTAGTACAGGAACCTTTTCTGAAGTCGGAGCGACTGCAGTAGTGCATATTAAGACGGCTCTCATTCATTTACATTGAATTTGTAATGACAAGAGACTTGGAGCGACTTGAGGGCACACAAGTCGCGTCCCAAGTCGGAGTAGTGTGAACCGGCTCTTATAGAGTTGGCTTTGCACAGGGACACAGTCAAGCATATCGAATAGAAAAGGGTCTTCCCCAAACTGTTAACACAAAGTTGAAAACCTACAATTTTCTAAAATGTCTTTGTATTGTGTAGTATTAACAGTACCCTTCACTTGAATTACCAGAAACACAATTTGAAGGGGGTCCCACATATCAGCTTATTTGTGCCTTACGCAGGTTAGTTGGTAGGAAGAGAGAACATCAGGTGGCCTCTCTACCTGTTTAAAAAATTAAAGGTAAGAGCTGATACATATTAACAAATTATACCAGTCTTACTTTAGTTGGCTTATGTAGCCAAGGGTTTTGGATGTAGAGTGTAGCACTCTACTCCAATATTTTTCCAAAAATGTCCAGGTAACCAACTATCACACCTATATAAGCTTGTTGGACTCAAAATTTCCAAACCATGGCCATTATAGAGATTTCCTGATGTTAGAGGTATTGGATGGGGAAGACCTTGCTCATAATGGGCATTCCAGTTCATTGAAAAGGTGTTCAGTAGGGCTGAGGTCAGGTACTGATGTTGGATCAGAAGACCTGGGAGGAATTGGAACTCCACAATTGGATCTCCAATTCATCCCAAATGTGTTCAGTGGGAATGAGATCAGAGCTCCGTGAAGGCCATTTGAGTTCCTCTGCATCAAACTCTTTATGGAGTTGGCTTTGTACACAAGGGCACAGTTAAGCTGGAACAGAAAAGAGTCTTCACCAAAACTGTTACCACAAAGTTGGAAATGTACAATTGTTTAAAATGTATTTGTATGATGTAGTAATAACAGAATAAGAAGGGGGTTCCTTCCACATGAGTGTTACTATTAATGGGTATGTTGGGCAGGCGTGCGTGTTAAAGACAGAAAAGGAATAGTTCTAAAACGATGCTTGCAAACCGCGAAGACCAAGCAAGCAACCCCAAGCGCTCAAATGAAGATGGTGATACAAATGTACAATGCTGCTACTTAAACAAATTGCATATAAAAAACGGAATAAAATATCAAAAGCATAAATTACATATAATATTTCCACCGTGGAACGCAAGCCTTCCGGGTGCCCAACCACTCCTCGTACAGCAAGGTATAGTGACGGCGTCTGGTCACGCCCTGACGTGTTTCGTCGTCACAATTTTTATTCAGATTTTATTCAGTGATAAGTCCTGTCCTATGTGATAGACTCACAGGGGCAGGCTGTATGAGAGGCATTCATGTGTATAAATGCTATTGATGGTGAGCGGTTACCACCGTCCCTGCGCTACTGGAAATATTATATGCAATTTTTATGCTTTGGACATTTTTATTTTTTATATAAAAAAGTAATAGTGTTCGCCTTAGAGATCTTTTGTAGCTGGGTGGTCCAAAAGGAAAAAAAAAAAAAAAGCTTGTTCAAGTCACCAAAAATGGAAACTTTGTGTCCCCATTGGGGAAGTTCACCCATGCTTGTGACCTATGTCACGGAGAAGGACAATGTGGGAAAATCCAACATTTCAGAGTTTTCACCAAAACTAGAGATGAAGGAAAAATCTTCCAATGGGGACATCAGTTAGACAACTAAGAGGGGAATTCTCCTCACTTTGGGAGATTCCCATTAACTTCCTGTTGTGTCTCTTAGACAGGAAATCAAGGAAAATTTCCCTAATGGTACAAAGATAGCCAAAAAAAAATGTTCACCCCGATGTCTTCTCTGTCTCAAGTCCATGCAGCAAAAAAAAGCTTTCACTAACACTGGCCTGACTTACCCTCCTAAAACTCACCTGCTCACCTGAGTCTATCTGCTTTGAATTTATCATTAAATTGCCTTGGACCTTTGGACGTTAGTTTGGCACTCTAATTGGATTGTTTATAAGTTTTGATTGCTGTCTGTGTCCCTGCTGGGGGGAATTGCTGTTCTGTTTGTCCAGGTGTCCATTGTTCCTAAGACAGAAAAGGAGGGGAATGCCATAAGTTCTGAGTTGTCATCAGAACAAGAGGTGAAGGAAAATCATCCATTTGAGGCACCTGGTCCAATGACAATTCTCTTAAATGAGAACTCTCTTCACTTTGAAGAGGTTTCTTATTTCCTGTTTTGGCTCTTTATTTTCGGCATCTTTGACCCGTTTTCGGCCGAAAAGGGATAGGCCCCGTTTTCGGTCGAAAAGGGATAGGCCCCGTTTTCGGCCCAAAAGGGGGTAGGCCCGTTTTTGGCCCAAAAGGGGGTAGGCCCCGTTTTTGGCCCAAAAGGGGGTAGGCCCCGTTTTTGGCCCAAAAGGGGGTAGGCCCCGTTTTTGGCCCAAAAGGGGGTAGGTCCGTTTTTGGCCCAAAAGGGGGTAGGTCCGTTTTTGGCCCAAAAGGGGGTAGGTCCGTTTTCGGCCCAAAAGGGGGTAGGCCCGTTTTCGGCTGAAAATTGTGGTTGCCGAAATTTTGCTGCACCACTAGCAAAAACCCTCCTCTTCTCTTTCTAGAAAAAACGTTTTTTGGCTTTGCATTCACTTTAGGCGCACAAGTGATAATTCAGGTCTGAGGAGATGTCTTACTATTCTTCGTCTCGATTCTCCCTGCGTGGTACGGGACTCACAGAGGAGCCAGAAGAGCCTGGGGAACAAGTGAGATCTGGCAATTGGGCTTGGCAGTGTTCCTTCTCGGTCAGTAATGGAGAACCTTGGCACCCCAGATGTTTTGGATCTACTTATCCTATGATGATGCACTCTGCTGTGTGGTGGAGCATCATGGGAAATGTAGTTCCAAAGGTGCCCAGGTTCACCATCACTGTCCTAGGGTGACTGCCATAAACATGCAGGTGTAGCTCCTGGCAAACCCTCCTAGGCAGAGTTCTGGGGAATGACCCTCCTACCAACAAGGGTTCTGCTACAGATTAGTTATCTTACTCTGTAATGCATGGCAGTCCAATGTCATTGGTGCTGTATAAAACCTATTGTCAGGATCTGAACCCAGGGTTTTCTGCTGTGCCTGGCAGTGGCTCTTCCTGCTCTGGATAGCTCCTTGCCTGAGCTTTTGGTCAATCTTTATACTCGGTTCCTGTCTGAACACTGACCTTGCTCCTACACTAAACTTCCTATTTAAGCAAATCTTCTGCACTTTGTTAGAACATTGTACCTTGTTTTTGTTGCTTCTGAAACATTTTTTTCTATAGCTTGAAGTAGACCAGGGTTCCATAGAACCTCAGTGTTCCTCCAGAGGTTTCTAGGGGTACCTTGAGCAATGAGCAATTTCTGCCTCTTCCCACTGATACCATTGATCCTTTTAGCTATCTGTAAGGGGGGAATTCTTCCCAATGACCACAAGTGTAAGGAGCATTCTTCCCACTGACTCACACTAATTTATCATAAGTTGTAGATAGTCATTTCTAGCAGGGGTTGCCTGAGACCAGAAAGTTATTTTAAAGTCTGAACTAGATGGACTTGTCTCTTTTTTTTCGATCTAATTATGTAACTATATTGCTATGTAAGAAAGGCAGCCTCAAAGTAAGTATCCCCAGAAGGATCTCCCCGATCAAAAAGCAGTTACCAAAGCGCCAACAGGATTAGGTTTGGGTCCTACTAAAGCTAAGAAAGGAAGGGTTAGCTCCGACTTAAAGTTGAGAAGCTAAAAGAGAACGGCCAAGGCCAAGATCTGACCCTTAAGCCTCGTACACACAATGAGAATATCAGACAAATGATGGTAAAAGGACTGCTCCAGAGAGAGAGGCCCTCTCATAACTATAACCATTAGTAGAGGACCCCTTGCTGCTGTATACCTTGACTGGTTGCTATATACTCTGAGTCTCTGGCTGCTGTATACTCTGACCGGCTGCTGTATATTCTACATGCTTAGCGGAAAGTTCTACCTTTTGTCTTAGAGGGACTGAGTTTATACTTGTCCTCTGCAGGCTGCGCTATACTAGTCTCAGATATTAAACTGTCCATTATCCCCGCTTTCCCAGTTTTTTTTTTTGGTAATTATTTTCTCTTCTGTCTAGTCATCCTTTTATTATTTCTTCAGGTTCCCCTGGTTCTTCAGATTTTTAAAATAAAATCCGGGGACATATTTTTTTTTTTATTGGCAAATGGCACAGGACTGCATGATACACAGAGCGTTGGGCACAGGACTGCATAATACACAGCGCGCTGGGCACAGGACTGCATAATATACAGAGCGCTGGGCACAGGACTGCATAATATACAGCACTGGGTACTGGACTACATATTACACAAAGCACTGGGCACAGGACTGCATAACACACAGAGTGCTGGGCACAGGACTACATAATACACAGCACACTGGGTACAGGACTGCATAATACACAGAGCGCTGGGTACATAACTACATATTACACAAAGCATTGGGCACAGGACTGCATAATACACAGAGCGTTGGGCACAGGACTGCATAATACACAGAGCACTGGGTACAGGACTGCATAATATACAGCACGGGGTACTGGACTACATATTACACAAAGCACTGGGCACAGGACCGCATAACACACAGAGTGCTGGGCACAGGACTACATAATACACAGAGTGCTGGGCACAGGACTACATAATACACAGAGTGCTGGGCACAGGACTACATAATACACAGAGTGCTGGGCACAGGACTACATAATACACAGAGTGCTGGGCACAGGACTACATAATACACAGAGTGCTGGGCACAGGACTACATAATACACAGAGTGCTGGGCACAGGACTACATAATACACAGAGTGCTGGGCACAGGACTACATAATACACAGAGCGCTGGGCACAGGACTGCATAATACACAGCGCACTGGGTACAGGACTGAATAATGCACAGCGCGCTGGGTACAGGACTACATATTACACAAAGCATTGGGCACAGGACTGCATAATACACAGAGCGTTGGGCACAGGATTGCATAATACACAGAGCGCTGGGCACAGGACTGCATAATACACAGAGCGCTGGGCACAGGACTGCATAATACACAGAGCGCTGGGCATGGGACTGCATAATACACAGAGCGCTGGGTACAGGACTGTATAATACACAGAGCGCTGGGTACAGGACTGCATAATACACAGAGCGCTGGGCACAGGACTGCATAATACACTGCGCTGGGCACGGGACTGCATAATACACAGAGCGCTGGGCACAGGACTGAATAATACACAGATCGCTGGGCACGGGACTACTAATACACAGAGTGCAGGCCTACATAATATACAGGAGGGTGTTAGGCATAGAGTGCAGGGTTCAGAGGTTTGCTATGCACAGAGGACACTTCTCCCCCCACATTCATAGCTCACCTCTGCACCCTTCTCTCACAGATTATCTCTGCAGCCACCACTAAGCCCTTCCCCCACAACACCTAAACTCTACATCCCTCCATGCAGCTGCATCAGCTCTGACCCCTCCTAACCCACTGCTCTCACCTTTGTACAAGCTGATCCCCTCAATCTGCTCACCTCCCGTCCTCAGCCCTCTACAAAGTCAATTTTTGGCTCTGTCTCTCCTCCACTGAACAGCAGCATGAGCTGCAGTGAGAGCATCCAGCAGGGGGCGTCTGCATCTGAGCCACCAGGCTGTTTCTCAGCCAGCATGGGATGCCCTGTCTACATTATTCTGGCTCTGAATTCAGGGACAGCCTTGGCCCCTGTACAGTGTCCTCAATCCGGGCACTGTCCCCGGAAACCGGGGACGTCTGGTCACCCTACCCAATATGGTTTTATGGTGACTTGATCTTGAGTCACTCACGAGGAGTGGCGATTGGATTTGATAGAAGCACTACATTCACGCTAAGGGAGCAACTGGAAGATCCTGAGGGGAGGTTTTTGTTTATTAAGGAAAAACTATTTGATGTGGAGGGTACTCTACCAAACATTTATTTCCCCCAATAGAGAGCCGAATATGTTTTTCAGAAAACTTTTGAAAAGGTTGATGATATTTCAAGAAGGGAGGCTTAGTGTAGCGGGAGTTGCAGGGATTCACTACCCTGCGCAGGCGCACTGGCGCCGTTAACCGGCGAACGCCTGCGCGCATGCGCGAGCGCTGAGGCTACCGTTGGTAGTTCGTGGCTATTCCGCGTTCGTGCAAACACGCATGCGCACGCAATCCTCTTTGGCGCCAATCGTCCTATTTAAAGCCAGTGATCACTCTGAATCTTTGCTGTGTGATCTTCAGTTCTCCTGTTCCCTGTGCCTGTTATCATCTGCTGTTCCTGTTTATCTGACTCGGCTTGTCTTTGGATTCTGATTACCTGCTGCCCGCCCTGACCTCGGCTTGTCTTGACTATTCTCCTGCCTCATCCTGACCTGTTTACCTGTTACCGGCTATTTGTTTCTGGACCTGCTTCTGGCTCACCCAGGGAATCCGGGGGACCGCGACCTGGTGTTAGCAAGCAGCCAAGTCCATCCCCACCATCTGGGGCCCTGGTGAAAACCGGCTAACACTTAGACTCCTCACCTCTGGTGAACCTGTGTCACGCCAGATACCCGGTAAGACACTCCTCTTACGTCAGGCTCTGCCACGTTACCCCGTGACAGGGAGACTTTAATATGGGGTTGGACCCACATGTGGATTAATCGACGGGGCTTTCTCATCTCCCGCTACAACGGCAGAATGAAATTCTAAGTCTATTGGGTGGAATGTCAGCTGGTTGATGCTTGGAGGGTTAGACACCCAAAATATGAAGAATATAGAAAATCTCCCATGGGTGGGACGTCAATGGCACCATAAAATAGTAAATAGTAGTATATGGGTAAAAAATTTTTTTTTATTTAATATAAATTCATAAAAACACTAATACATGAAATATGTAGCAGCATACACAGATATAATACAAAAAAGAAGACCTGGAGATACCAAGTATATATCATCATGAGATACAAAGGGTTGACATCAATCACCAAACGTGTGAAAAAGCTCCTTCATCTGGGATATGACTGGACTGGGGGTGATAACCTATGTCAAAAGGTGATGTATAAACAAAATCCATGTCATAAATAAAAGCAATACAGAGACAAAAACCAAGGTCCCAGAGGGGTCTGTCAGCACATCCTGCCCATCGGATGTAGTAATATTATACAAATTTACACACAGAGTGTGCAAATAGGCTGTAAAATCACCAGCCGGTGGTCTTGGATACTGGGGTCAAAGGAGAGCGCGAACCCAGAGGATGTTATCTAGCAGCAAAAAATGGTGTGTCTCCATACAAAGCAGGGAGCCGAAATGGAGAGATTACACTTGTAATTCCTCAGTACATGGGTCCTATTCAAGGATTCATGATATTTTAATAGAGCATCAACTATTAACTTCCCTCAATGTGACCATTGAGCCTATTACACCCTCTGATCATGCCCCAGTGATGGCCCAGCTAGATTTACTAACAATAGCATCCATAGAAAGGGCCCGGAAACTGAACGAGTCGCTCATTCTGGACCCTAAGATAATTGAGCAGGTGGAAAAGGAACCGGAGAGCTTTTTTGCTATTAATGTTACACCAGAGATTTCACGGACTACTCTGTGGGAAAATCATAAGTCTTACATAAGGGGGATACTGATAGGTATTGGGAGTCGAAAGAGAGACATGAAGGAGAGGAAAAAACAGTTACTTAGGGGGATTTTATATTCTGGAACAACGGACTAGACCCAATGGCATCCCAGGGCAGCGAGAACTAATTGAGAAGAGAGGGGAACTTACGGCACTTATGGATCGGGAGACAAAAAACGCATTTCATATAGTTATGAAAGAAAAATATCAACGGGGAAATAAACCCGGGAATTGGTTAGCAAAAGCAGTAAGGGAGAAACAAAAATTGCATCCTACATCTCCAAAATTAAAAATGAGAACGGGGAAATAGTACATTCATCCCTGGATATTGCTCTCCGATTTCACTCTTATTATAGTCAGCTGTATAATGTTAGGCAGAAAGAGGAATGTAGGGAAAGTGAAAAGGAAGATTCGGCTGTGAGAGAATATCTGCGGAAGCTTGATCTCCCAAGGTTACCAAGGGAGGAGTTAGAGGACTTCGAGGCCCTGATTACACATGAAGAGGTGGGATGGGCAATAAAGAATATTGCCCTGGGGAAGAGCCCAGGCCCTGATGCGTATTCTATCTTGTATTACAAAAGGTTTAAAAACATTTTAGTCCCTAAATTATGTACATATTTCAACACCGTGGGGAAAGGAGAGAACTTAAGAGAAGAGTCTTTGCTTGCTTCCATAACTCTCATTCTGAAAGAAGGGAAAGACCCCACGGCACCGATGAGCTATAGACCAATTTCCCTTTGAAACACGGACATAAAAATATTTGCCAAAATTATAGCATAAAGACTAAGTGTCCATTCACACTAGTTCGTCTTGTCAGGCGACTTGGTCAGCCTGACAAGTCACGCACTATCGCGGTCTATTGACTGGTACAGGAGCCGTTCTAATAGGAGTGACACAAGTCGCTCCGACTTAGAAAAAGGGTCCTGTACTACTTCGGGGCGACCTGGAGCGACTTGCATAGACATTCTTTTTTTGAAGTCCGCGCAAGTCGCGCCGAAGTCGCGCTGCACGCGACTTCACAGGTCGCCCCCTAAGTCGGAGCGACGTAGTGTGAGCCGAGCCTAAAACCCTTACTGCCAAGATGGATACATAATGATCAGGTAGGCTTTGTGTCCTGGCGAGAGGGGGGGGGGGGGACAACTGCCTTAAGTAATTTCTTTTGATCCATGACGTGAAAAAGAAAACCACTCCGGGCCGAGTTATGTCAGTAGATGCCGAAAAAGCCTTTGACAGGGTCGATTGGAGCTTCATGTTGGAGACTCTGAGGTACCTAGGCATTGGAGATAGGACGATGTGATGGATCTCTGCCTTCTACTATCACCCAATGGCTAGAATAAGAGTGAACGGCAGTCTGTCCCTCCCCTATCAGCTAAACAACGGAACTAGGCAAGGGTGCCCCCGCTGTCAGAGAAACAGCCATGCTGCAACTGGCAACTCCGCCAGAACTTCCAATGGCCGCAACAGACTCAGGCCATAGACTCATTATCAGTGAAATGGCTGTGCTGCAACTGGCAACTTTGCCCGTACTTCCCATGGCTGCAATGGACTCAGGCCATAAACTAATTCACTGGCCTATAAAAGGACTCTGCTCAGCCCATCAGATTGCTGGATTGTCTTCAGCTCTTCCTGTTTCCTGTGCATTGTTATTTCCTGGATTCCAGTTTGACCCGGCTTGTTCCTGACCTGTCTGCTCTCTCTCCTGGCTTTGACCCACGGCTTCGTCTGACCCTTCGATCCTGCTCCAGTGTTTGACCCTCGACTTGTGTGACCATCCTTGCTCTTTTGTCCTCTGCCTGACTTCTAGTGTACCGATCCCGGCTTGCTCAATGGACTTGCTTCTGCTCAATCCCCTTGTCTTGGCGACCTGTTTGGACTGATACCTGTGTATGACCCTCGGCCTGGCTTTTACCTGCACATTGCTTGATTCCCTGGAGGCCCTGCAAGTTGTTCCGGATACCCTTGTGAACCTTTACCTGCACTCCACAAGCATCCAGTGCTTCTTGGGACGCGTCACCTCCTGTCCCACTTCCAGGGGTGATTCGCACCGAGCTGCAAGGGAAGCCCTCTAAGCATTTCCGCTTTCCATTGCTGTTTGTCTTGGCCTTAGAACCGCTATTAGAAGCAATTCATAAAAATTCAGACATTAAGAGTGCGAGTGGGGAATAGGGAGTACAAAGTGGCCACATACGTGGACAATGTACTATTTTTTATATCTAACCCTAGGTTAACACTCCCGTTAGTGCTGGTGGAATTTGGGAGATATGGGAAATTACCAAATTTCAAAGTTAATATAGCTAAATCAGAGATTTTGAATATTACATTATCAAAGAAAGAACAGGAAATCCCGCCAAAATTCCCCTTTGTATGGTGTAGAGAGGAACTGGGATACCTGGGAAATAAATGAACTAGATCCCTAGAGCAGGGGTGTCCAAACTATGGCTTTCCAGCTGTTAAGGAACTACAATTCCCATGAGGCATTGTAAATCTCGGACCATTCACAGACATAGCTAGGCATGATGGGAATTATAGTTCCTGAACAGCTTGAGGGCCACAGTTTGGACATAGCTGCGCCTAGAGACTCTGTATAAGGCCAATTATATTGAATAAGGTGAAGGCACAACTGAACTTCCATGAGATATAGACCCCTTTCATAGTTGGGTAAAAGTTAATATTCTCCCCAAGCTTACATATACAGTAAATTCCAAATGGTCCCAATCGCCCTCCCCAGGCTTAGTTCAGTAAGCTAAGAGCAATGGTATTAAAATACATATGGGCACACAAACATCCTAGAATTGCTTATGCAGTATTCACAAAGGGGAAAAGGTCTGGGGGGGTTGCGGCACCCGATTTAAAAAAAAAAAAAAAAGGCAATTTCTTTGGCACGAATAGCAGATTGAATGCATAATATGGGAATTTAATGTGCAGGTGGGGTTAGGGTTATAGCCAGTACAGACACAGAGGAAGGTTGAATTTAGGACCATGTTCATGGACCCACCGAAGGTCAAAGATTAGGGGGCGTGGCCTAAGATGTCAAAGGTCAGGAGGCGTGGTTTTAGAGGTCAAAGGTCCGGAGGTGTCGCTGACCTCCATCATAAGAAGCATACAAGCAGCGCTGTTTAAAATGAGATAAAATAAAGTTCAATATAGATGATGAAAGTGATCCAAAAGCCTGTAAGCTGGAACTTTCACTCAAGTGTTGAATAGACATGCAATGGTGAACTTGAGCCTCCACCTCCACCACACACTGACTCTTACCATCAAGCGTGGACCACTGTAGCCATAATGGTGATTTGAAGGATCACTCCACCTTGCACCTCCGGGTCAGTATGGAACCTCAGCCATGACCACAGAAAATCTCATGTATGGAAGAAGACCACTCCATCTTTAATCTCCCAATATAGTGTGAAACTTCCTCCGTAACCATAATAAGCCTCGTGCATGGGTAAAAAATCAAGGAACGAGGCCCATAGCGTAATACGTTTTATAGTGTGTTTATTCAAAAACGTAACCACTTAAGCCCCGGAAGATTTTACCCCCTTCCTGACCAGGGCCTATTTTGCGATTCGGCACTGCGTGACTTTAACAGACAATTGCGCGGTCGTGCGACGCTGTACCCAAATGAAATTGATGTCCTTTTTTCCCTACAAACAGAGCTTTCTTTTGGTGGTATTTAATCACTTGCGCGATTTTTTTGATCATGCGCTATAAACAAAAAAAGAGCGTCAATTTTGCAAAAATAACAATATTTTTCACATTTTTTTTATATGAGATTCCCCCAAAACAAAATGTAAAAATCAAAATGTTTTAACATTTTCGGCCATTTTGTTTTATGCTACATATATATATGGTAAAAAAAAAATCGCAAAAAGCATATTTTGATTGATTTGCGCAAAAGTTATCGCGTTTACTAACAAAGGGAAAGATTTTTGTCATTTTTGTTGTTTTTTTTTTTTTTTTACAGCGTAATGGTGGCGATCTGCGTTTTTTTTTTTTTTTGGCGAACTGCGACATTGCAGCGGACAGATCGGACCCTTGACTGAAATTTTTTGACACTTTTGGGGTTACCAGTGACATTACTACAGTAATCAGTGCTATACATATGCACTGTTACTGTAAAATTACACTGGCAGTGAAGGGGTTAACTTTTTTTGAGAGGGAGGGGTTATGTGTGTCCCTAGGGGGCGTGATTCTAACTGTGATTGGCTGTGGCTTGAGGTGTAGGAACAGTGATCAATGGTACTACATAGTAGAACTGTATGATCACTATTCCTACACAGGGGAGAATGACAGGCGGCTTGTTTACATCAGCTGCCTGCCTTTCTCCCTCTGCACCGATGATGGCAGAGTGACCGGCGGACATCAGGTCTGCCGGTCACACGCGCGGGGGGGGGTCCGTGACCACGCGGGAGCTGGAGCGCGCCTCCGGGGGCGTGCGCTCGCTCCCTAGACCCTCACAGGCTAGTACTACGTCGCTCTGCCTGTGAGGGGCTGACTGCCGACGTAAATAGTCGTGCGGCAGTCGGCAAGTGGTTAAAAAAAACTCACTCACCAAATGGCGAAAAAGGTACTGAGCAGAATACACAATAAAAAAACGAACTTCCTCGTTCCAACCAGAATATGGCTGACCTCCAAGCGTGATGACATAACGTAAGGCTAGCTCCTCCCAACGCGAACTCCATCATAGGCGTGGACAACAGGGTGGGAATTGAATGTACACAAAGTAGGGTAGATCTGGGGAAAGATGGTTTGGATTCCACAGGGGTATCAGGATTTGGCTAATAACACGAGCACATTGACTAGGAACACGTTAAGGATATGGGATAGTCTCACTGGGACTATAATGCACATTTTGATTTCATTATTGGACACAAATTATTTTAAACCAGGGAAATAAGATAACTTATATTTTGTTAGATGTTCAAAAATTGTAGTGATACAATTTGAAGATGTAATGGTAGAGAATAGAATGTGCACATCAGAAATAACACAAAAATGGAGGAATATGCCGCTTGACAAATGGAGATATACACAATTGCAGCAATTTGTACATTCTCTACCGCAGCCTCTGCGGGGGAGGGATAATAGGAGACCATTAGAGAAATTGTTTAGCTCCCCCACATGCATAAAACATAGCATATCAAACATATATAAGATTCTACTTAGGGAATTAGAACCCGTATACCCGCCATATTTAGGGAAATGGGAACAGGAAGTCGGGTCCCTTCAAGATGAAGAAAGTTTTAAGATTAGCCTGTTACTCATCGGTTGATTTAAGGACAACAGAGATGTGTTAGTTATTTGCTAGGTGGTACCTTACCCCGCAGAGGGTCCAGAGGTTCGGCGTAGAGATCTCCCCAACTTGTTGGAGGGGGTGGTGTGAAGCCCCTGGAACATTTGAGCATTTGTGGTGGGAGTGCACAAAGAAACAAGCTTTTTGGGAAGAGATCACCAGGTCAATCCACCAGATTACAGGAGACTGTATCCAAGTGGAACCTTGGACCTTTTTATTTCACAGTACGGAGAAAAAGATGATGGTGTATAAAAACACGCTAGGGCCTCATTTATTGAATGCTGCTAAAAGCTTGATTCCGGTATTCTGGCCAGAAGCCCCGAGTGTGAGGGATTTGGCCGTAAGGAATGGAGGAGTATATGAAGATGTTGGTTGCTTGAGGTGGATGGGCGATATAGTTTAGGAGTAAAATTACTTGAACCTTAGAGGTCAGGGCTAGGGGCAGGAGATAGAAAGTACAAGAGAGAGAGATTCCGAGATGGAAGGAAGACAATAGAGTGGTAGGGGATTTGGTTTGCAATTAATAATTTTTTTTTTTCCATCTCAGGGAGGGGATCACTAAGATTGTAAAGTCTATAAGCACGGTTTATATATGATTGGTGATTTTTGTAACAATCTGACTTTTTATATGCTTATTGAAAAATGAATAAAACATAAATATACAAAAAAAGAAGTGAGGTAATATATTATTTTGCTTCTTAACAAATGTCGTCTTGGTCACTCGATTTTTTTTTTTTTTTTTTGGACGAATACTGTACTTACATTGGTGTGTGCAGCCTATTGCATTAGAGTGTGCACCCCAGGGCACAAACACACATGTGTGTATATCAACAGAGCAGTGGACGGTGTCAGTAGTTTTTCAATTTTATTATTTTCTAAATTGTATTTTTTTTTTTTTTTTTTTAATTTTACAATATTTTTTATTATTTTTAAACACATTTTTTTTTAAGAGCCCCTTCATGGGGCTTTGGTAAAATATTAAGGGTTTAATAGGGATGCACCGATCCGACTTTTTTGGACCCGATACCGATATCTGGCATTGATAAATCGCCGATACCGGAACCGATCCGGAGCTACACACAAAGCAAGCGGCTGCATTATGTGTACGGCATCTCCATTCACAGGCGGAGTGCATCTGATATCACTCCGCCTGTGAGCCGGGACTATACAGGAAGTAGCGGCTCCCATCCCATACTACTACTCAGAGGCGTAAATAGAACCTTCATTGCCACGGTGCAAGAAACCATGAAGGGACCCCTGGCCGGGGCCCTTACCTTCAAGCCTGGGGCCCTTCCCACTGATCCTGGGGCCCTTTACTCTTTTTGCGACGCCCTTAATTACAGTCCCGCAGCAAGACCCTTTCACAAGTTCTGCAGTGGGCCCCCTTCCCGCCATCTTGGGCACTCCCCACGGTGGTGGAATGCCAGGTGCAATAGGTGTCAGGTATGCCGTTTAAATCACATCAAAAGTAAAAACACCAAGTCCTTTAGATCAACAAGTACTGGTAAGCTTTTTGATATCAAACCTTTTATTTCCTGCACGAGCACTGGGGTAGTTTATCTCCTCCAGTGCTCGTGTGGATTTCAGTATATAGGTAGAACCAAGCGTCCACTTTTTGTACGTTTAAACGAACATATAGCAAATATACGCAAGGGGTATGACAAACATTCTGTGTCAAAACATTTCTTGACCAATCACAATAAAAATCCTTCCAATGTCACTTTCTTGGGCATTGACAAATTTACCCCAAAGTGGCGAGGTGAGCCATTTGTGAGGGGCCTCTCTAGGCTAGAAATGGCGTGGATTTTCAATTTTAAGACATATACGCCCTTTGGTATGAATGTCGATACCGACGTCAACGCCTTTATCAACAACTCTTAGGTGATTGTATGAGTCTTTGACATCTATTTAGATTGGCTGAAGTTGACTTTAGTCTTTAAGTTCTGAGATCCATAATATGGCTAATGTTAGGGCCAATTTAATTATCCCTTCTGTCTATTGTTTATCATTTTATATTTTGCTCTCTATATGATGGTAATTATTTGATGGTTTGATAATACCAACTTGATAATATTTTTTGATCTATGTACCTATGGGGTCCGACTCATGTGACCTCATGTGTTCAGACTTTGAGTTCTTCGCTCAAATTGGTTGAATGTCACTTCAAATTGATTACCCAACCTTGAGGTTTTAAATTGAAGCAATATAATTTTTATTTAATTTTTATTTAGTTATATAATGTATTTGTTTATGCATGCTAATGCTATGTAAGGGATTTTCTCCCTCAGACCCGAGCGTCATTTGCCCGTAGTGTTGCCGTATATTTAAATATATTTGTTTATATTAATGTTTGGTATTTATATGCCCATATATTATTTATGTGCTCAGTTTTATTTTGGGGTTCATTCATTTGGATTCAAACGGCACTATTCTTGGAGATGTGTTCCACACATTTAGACCTTAACCAAGATGGCGATGTAAGACTCGGGTCTCTTGGGGAGGATCCTCCTTGTGATTGTTATTTAAGAGGTGGCGTCAGTGCGCCGCCCGTACCTTGAGAACGTCAGTTTTTGACGAAACGTACGTCGGTCGCGGCGTGCTGACGTCACCTCTACGAGACGAGACGAGACTCAGGCGGGTGTTTGAAGCCGACTGGCCGGCGGCTCCAATTCAGCGCTATTCTTACGTACTTTTGTAAGTGCATTCTTTTGTTTTAAGACTTTTTACAATAAATGGTTTTACGCTATGGGCTCTCCCCCTATCAATTATTCCATGTAACACCGGAGTACTTGTGTGGACCAGCCTCATTGATAAGGGAGCGTTTATTCCACATACTAGCGGACTGCCATACATCAGCATTACCCTGACTGGATATTTGCATGTTTGTTGCCGTCATCTGGTAAGCAGGGATTTCTGGTGATGGTCCTGTCTATCTGAGTGATCAATACCTCACGATTTGCCTGCAATTCTCTGGTAATTTGATTGGGAGCACGGTGGTGGTTCTTCTTTCAATTTGTCCAATATGATTTGTTTTGCTCACTTTTTTTCTTACCTTTGGTAAGCAGCCTGGTAGCACACTATCATTTCCTTGATTCACACAGGAGTTAATTAATTTATACAGTATCACGCTATGTTTATTTTATTTTTTATTACATTATTCACCGATCCACATCTCTGAGCTGGTTATCGTCTGGGAGGAGTCCCCTGCAGATTTCCATTTGGCTTGGCTTCTTTACACATTATGCTCATCATACTGCTACATTTGGTAAGCAGTATCTATACTTACTGATTGCATTTGTGATTTGTTGGATTGGACTTCAGCTGTTTACCCATCACTCAATATTTTGGGACTTTTTTGGGACTTTCATTATTACTATTTTTGATCATATTTCCTATGATCTATGTCACTCAGCGCAGCTTTTTCCCATATTATATTATATCATATTTTGTGGAATGCCAGGGCCTGGTCGCAAGTGTGACCTTTGCGATCCTGGAAGTTCACCCACTGGTGTCAGTAGTTTTTATTTTTTGGTATTTTAATTGTATTTTATCATTTTATTTTATTTTTTTACAATGTCACTGACTATGACTCATTCAGAAAAAGAAGGAGCTGGTAAAGCATATAGAGGAACCAATCTCCTCCATTTTCCTCCTGCAGCTACAGGAGGAAAAACAGTGATTTCTCTGCATGCTGCCGCCACCGCCCCTCCTATCCAGGTGTATGGGGGAGCCGCACAGACCCCCTGGAACATGGGGCCCGGTTGCAATTGCAGCCCCTGCAACCCCTGTAGTTACGCCCCTGCTACTACTGCACCAAGTAAGGGATGGCTGAGCCGTTAATAAGCAAAAACCGGATCGGCCAGTGGATCGGTCAATGTTACCGAACCCCCGATCCAGCTATAATGGCCATATCGGCGCCGATATCCGATCCGAATATCAGATCGGTGCATCCCTAGGGTCTAAACAGACCCCTGATGTCTCACTTTTGTGAATAGAGAAAGGGACTGAGGACAGAGCTTCCCCAGTCTTTCTATCTGCAGCCTCAGCTACACTAGACAGTGAGCTAATGAGGAGTGCTCTGTGCTGAGAGGCTTCCTGTTCATTCACAAACTGAAGCATAGTAAATAGTTTACTATGCTTCAGTTAAGAATGAATACAGGAGCGATCAGTACAGATCACTCACTGTGTTCATTCAGAAAAGGAATGAAATATTTACCAGCCCCTGAGAGGAGAGGAGGGAAGCTGGCAGCACTGCAGAGGGGAGAGAGGAAACAGGGGAAATTCGCACTGCACAGGATCTTTAGGGTGTGCCCAGGCACACCTGGCATGCGGATGTGTACTGATTAAGCAAAATCATTTGTTCTAGTATCGTATGAGCAACATTTTCGTGCTTGTCCTTCAGATAATTTTGCATGAACTGTCGTGACCGCCTCTCGAAAGCTGCGTACGAACGATCAGATTATCGCACGATCGCTTCTAAAGCGGTATTTTTCGTCCCATTTTCTCATGGTGGCCTTAAGGTAGTCAAAGCCAGAGTCTGGTCCAAGCTAGATGGCAGAAAGTCGAAATTCATCACTCAGGACACTTCCTAGGATGAAGCCTTCTTGCCTTGCACTAAGCAAAGTACACCTTACGACTGGTATAGTAGACTTACGGGAAGCTGACTTCCTACCAGGGTGAATAAAAATCAATGAAAAAAAAATATATATATATATATTCTACTTTCTGTTTCAAAAGAAATCCAATAAAATCAAAATTCGTCATAAATTTAGGCCAGAATGTATTCGGCTACATGTCTTTGGTAAAAAAAAAAGTGTATGATAATAGGTTTGTGTGAAAGTTATAGAGTCTACAAGCTAGGCTACGTAACCTTGAAAATTGGTCAGTCCTAATGTACTGACTACCCATCTCATTTCTTGAGGCCCTAAAATGTCAGGACAGTACAAATATCCCCCACATTACCCCTTTTTGTAAAGAGGACAGTCCAAGGTATTTAGTAAGAAGCGTAGTGAGTTTTTTTTGAAGTTGCAATTTTTTGCCCACAATAGTTTGTGTAATGAAGATTTATTTTTTTTTCCCCAAAATTTTCATATTAACAGGTTAGTTCTTACACATTGCATAGGTAAACTTGCAATTACACCCCATATATTTTGCTACTTCTCCTGAGTATGGCAATACCACATGTGTGAGACTTTTCCACAGCCTGGCCACATACAGAGGCCTAACATCCAAGTAGCACCGTCAGGCGTTCTAAAGGCATAAATTACACATTTCATTTGCTTAGTACCTATCACATTTTTGAAGGCCCTGTGATAGATGTTGATCACTGGGATGTGGCAGATGTTGACTGGGACAGATGTGGCAGATCACGGACGGATGTGGCAGATGTTGACTGGGACAGATGTGGCAGATGTTGACTGGGACAGATGTGGCAGATCACGGACGGATGTGGCAGATGTTGACTGGGACGGATGTGGCAGATGTTGACTGGGACAGATGTGGCAGATAATAGACAGATGTGGCAGATGATAATAGACAGATGTGGCAGATGATAATAGACAGATGTGGCAGATGATCATAGACTGATGTGGAAGATAACTGGCAGATGTGGCAGATTATCACGGACAGATGGGCCGGATGATCACAGACGGATGGGCCGGATGATCATGGACAGATGAGCAAGATAATCACGGACAGATGAGCGGGATAATCACGGACAGATGAGCGGGATAATCACGGACAGATGTGCCGGATAATCACGGACAGATGGGCCAGATGATCACGGACAGATGGGCCGGATAATTACAGATAGATGGGCCGGATGATCACGGACAGATGGGCCGGATAATCACGGACAGATGGGCCGGATGATCACGGACAGATGCTCTAGATCACAGGTGTCAAACACAAGGCCCGCGGGCCGAATGTGGCCCCCCAGGCCATTTCATGTGGCCCTCACACCTCTCCTGCAGCTGCAGCACTCCCACTTGTCCCTGCCCCCACCTTGTCTCTAGTCGGCAACAGAGAGGACAGAACTCCTTTGCCAGTTCCTGCACTCCTCTGTGTAGCTGCAGAAAGGCTCATCTTTGATCACCCCCCCTCCCTTCTCATTAGTCCGCAGCAGATAGGAGAGCAGAACTCCTGCAGATCCTGCACCTCTCTGTGCAGCTGCAACACCACCTTGCCTTCGCCTCCCCTGGTCTCCGCATTCAGCAGACTCTGGAAGCTGACTCCAGCCCTCCTCTGGTTCTCCTCCAGACCATGCACTTCTTCCCAGATCCACTCACATCTTCTTCCTGGCAGTAGCACAAGGTAAGGGGGTGCATTGTGATGTAAGGAAGGGTGGGTGACTCTTGACTTTTGATGGTGGGGGGGTTCTTGAAATCCAATGTAAGGGTGTAAGGGGTGTGGGTGCTCTTGTCATCTAATCCTACAGATATAATCGGCCCTTTGAGGGCAAACATAATGCTGATGCGGCCCGCAATAAAATTACGTTTGACACCCCTGCTCTAGATGTTCACTGTAACAGATTATTTTACTGGGACAGATGTGTGACAGGTGTTTTCACTGTGGGGGACACTATATTGTGTTGTCACCCTGTCCCATGGGCTTCCGAAGGAGACTACCAATGACTAATTCCACACCCTAATAATCCTGTCATGGAAAATCCTTGTACTTGAGCTTCCTCTTATAAGGTGACAACGCCCTGTGTCTGTCTCCATCTCTCTGAGGTGTAGCCCTGTCCCATGGGCTTCCGGGGGAAACTACCAGAGATCATTTCAACACCCTGGTAATCCTGCCATGGAAGGTCCTTGTACAGGCACTTCCTGGTGTTGGGTGACAACGCTCCATCTGTGTCCCCTAGTTGTGCTCTTGCATTGTCAACCTGTCACTTGGGCTCCCAAAGGAGACTACCAATGACAAAATCAACACCCCGGTGATCCTGCTATGAAAAGTCCTTGTTCTGGAACTTCCTGTTATAAGGTGACAACGTCAATCTCTGTCTCCTAGTTGTGCTCCTGAGTTGTCACCCTGTCCCATGGGCTTCCGGGGGAAACTACCAGAGATAATTTCAACACTGTGGTAATCCTGCCATGGAAGGTCCTTCCTATTATTGAGTGACAACGCTTTGTCTTTGTCTCCCAGTTGTGCTCCTGAGTTGTCACCCTGTCCTGTGGGCATCCGATAGAGACTACAAGTGGCCATTTCATCACCCTGGTGATCCTGCCATGGAAGGTCCTTATTTAGGCACTTCCTGTTTTACAGTGACAAAGCCCTGCCCCTTTCTCCCAGTTGTGCTCTTGCGTTGTCACCCCATCACTTGGGCTTCCAATAGAGACTACAAGTGACCATTTCAACAGACTTGACACAGGCATAGTGCCAGGCAGCCATCGCTGGAGTTCATGGGGGGGGGCAGGAAGTGGCTGCAAAGAGGCCGCCGGAGATCAGCATCACTGAGATGTAACAAAGGATTAAAAATAGCTGAAAACAACTTCTATAAATAAAACAAAGCAACTGCTTATAATATGTATCAGTTTAGCATCATAGATGGCATTCAGTCAAGGTTTTCCATCTGCTGTTATGGCTTCAGCATGTAATAATCGCCCCCAGCCGTCCACCGTCCCCAACACGCCGACGCTATTTATAAATAATCTCATTTCCCTCCCCTCCGACCCCGCAGCAAGTCATTTTCTGCTTGGAGGGCCCTCGGCAATTAGCGCCGTAAGCAGGACGCTGGCCGAACCCCTCACGCGTTTCGCTTGCCTGTGCATTGTCACCGGCCCCCTGTCATTTGTATAAAAGCTCGGAAGAAATTTCTTAATATAATTAATGACAGCGCTGGGCCAGGAGGATCGATCAAAGCCAAAAAGGGCAAAGGAGGAACGGCTGCGCGCAACGTAAAGCAGGAACACGCAGAGTTTAACCACTTAACCTGCAGAAGATTTACCCCCCCCCCCTTAATGACCAAGACATTTTTTGCTATTTGGCACTGCGTCATTTTAACTGACAATTGCGCAGTCGTGCGACGCTGTACCTAATAAAATTTATGTCCTTTTTCTCCCTACAAATGGAGCTTTCTTTTGATCACCTATGCATTTTTTATTATTTGTGCTATAAACAAAAAAAGACCGACAATTGAAAAATTAAAAAAAAAAAAAAAACAATATTTTTTATTTTCTGCTATAAAAAATATAAAAAAATTGAATTTCTTCATCAATTTAGACCAATGTGTATTCTGCTACATATTTTTGTTAAAAAAAAAAAAAAAAAAAATCCCTATAAGTGTATATTGATTGGTTTGCGCAAAAGGTATCGCGTCTACAAACTAGAGAATGATTTTATGTGTATTATTATTATTTTTTTTATTTTATTTTTTTGTTACTATTCTTAGCGTCAATCAGTGACTGGGCATATTTAATATTTAAGGGGCTCTCTAATGGGCATATTTTATGTTAAGGGGCACTCTAATGGGCATATTTTGTTAAGAGCAACGCTGATGGACACGTTTTGTTTTGCCCATCAGCGTGCCCCTTAACATAAAATGTACCCATCAAAGTGCCCCCTAACATAGTGTGCCCATCAGAGTGCCCCTTAACATAAAATGTGCCCATCAGAGTGCCCCCTAACATAAAGTGTGCCCATCAGAGTGCCCCCTAACATAAAGTGTGCCCATCAGAGTGCCCCCTAACATAAAGTGTGCCCATCAGAGTGCCCCCTAACATAAAATATGCCCATCAGAGTGCCCCCCTAACATAAAGTGTGCCCATCAGCATTCCCCTTATTTTATGTTACGGGGCACTCTAATGGACATATTTTATGTTTAGAGCAACACTGATGGACACGTTTTTGTTTTGCCCATCAGCGTGCCCCTTAACATAAAATATGCCCATCAGAGTGCCCCCCTAACATAAAGTGTGCCCATCAGCATTCCCCTTATTTTATGTTACGGGGCACTCTAATGGGCATATTTTATGTTAAGGGGCACTCTAATGGACATATTTTATGGTTAGAGCAACACTGATGGACACGTTTTTGTTTTGCCCATCAGCGTGCCCCTTAACATAAAATATGCCCATCAGAGTGCCCCCCACATAAAATGTGCCCACCAGCGTGCCCCTTATTTTATGTTAAGGGTAACGCTGATGGGCAAATTTTATGCTAAGGGTCACGCTGATGGGCACATTTTATGTTAGGGGGCACTCTAATGGGCATATTTTATGTTAAGAGCAACGCTGATGGACACGTTTTGTTTTGCCCATCAGCGTGCCCCCTAACCTAAAATATGCCCATCATAGTGACCCCTAACATAAAATGTGCCCATCATAGTGACCCCTAACATAAAATGTGCCCATCAGAGTGCCCCCTAACATAAAATGTGCCCATCAGAGTGCCCCCTAACATAAAATGTGCCCAACAGAGTTCCCCCTAACATAAAATGTGCCCATCAGAGTGCCCCTAACATAAAATGTGCCCATCAGAGTGCCCCCTAACATAAAATGTGCCCATCAGAGTGCCCCCTAACATAAAATGTGCCCATCAGAGTGCTCCCTAACATAAAATGTGCCCATCAACATGCCCCTTATTTTATGTTAAGGGTCACGCTAATGGGCAAATTTTATGCTAAGGGTCACGCTGATGGGCACATTTTATGTTAAGAGCAACGCTGATGGACACTTTTTGGTTTGCCCATCAGTGTGCCCCCTAACATAAAATGTGCCCATCATACTGACCCCTAACATAAAATGTGCCCATCATACTGACCCCTAACATAAAATGTGCCCATCATACTGACCCCTAACATAAAATGTGCCCATCAGAGTGCTCCCTATCATAAAATGTGCCCATCGGAGTGCTCCCTAACATAAAATGTGCCCATCGGAGTGCTCCCTAACATAAAATGTGCCCATCGGAGTGCTCCCTAACATAAAATGTGCCCATCGGAGTGCTCCCTAACATAAAATGTGCCCATCAGAATGCCCCCTAACATAAAATGTGCCCATCAGAGTGCCCCCTAACATAAAATGTGCCCATCAACGTGCCCCTTATGTTAAGGGTCACGCTGATGGGCACATTTTATGTTAAGGGGCACTCTGATGGGCACATTTTATGTTAGGGGGCACTCTGATGGGCACATTTTATGTTAGGGGGCACTCTGATGGGCACATTTTATGTTAGGGGGCACTCTGATGGACACATTTTATGTTAGGGGGCACTCTGATGGGCACACTTTATGTTAGGGGGCACTCTGATGGGCACACTTTATGTTAGGGGGCACTCTGATGGGCACATTTTATGTTAGGGGGCACTCTGATGGACACATTTTATGTTAGGGGGCACTCTGATGGGCATGTTTTATGTTAAGAGCAAAGCTGATGGACACGTTTTGTTTTGCCCATCTTTCTGAGTCATAGCACAGACTTCAGATTCGGACCTCGGCCCAAAGAAAACTTTAGCGACCGGACCTCCTTGAATTTTAATTCATTACCTCAGATCTACAGAGTTCCACTGCAAAGGGGGTAAAGAAGCCCTTCAGTGATGGGCACTCCACTTCACTAAAGTACCACCTACAGGGCCCTGGAAGATGCGGATATTTAGTCACTTGATACCGGCACCTGCCAGGACTGCCTAAAAAACGATCTTTGGTTCCACCTCTTTGCGTCCTTGAAACACAATCTTCCTTCAGAGACATTCCTTTATGAAAAATTAATGATTTCACAAATTTCCTGTTCCCTAATACACAACCGGTGTAACTGCCACTTCTTTTGTAATTATTTTAGAAAGCTTTTTGAGAATAAAATTAGATGTAACCCTTAAATTACTAAATTTTTTTATTTTTTTTATACAATTTCATTTTAGAATCTACAAAAAATGGGATTTTCTGAATTCCAGCACTTAAAAAAAAAAAAAGTGAATAAAGAATTGTGTGTACAATATTTGTTTGGCTAAGCAATGTGTATCCTTAACAACTGCCACTTTTTACCTTTTTATATTGATTTAAAAAATGTAAACATAGAAAAAAAACACATAAAGACATATATAGACAAGGACACATTTAAAATTACTGGATCAAGTGATTTTGGAATTTTTTTTACTTTAATGCTTATTTTTACTTGTGTTTAATACTTTTTCTTTTGTAAGTGCTAGAAATAAACCCTGATTTTGTAGATTCTGAACAAAAAAAACTATGTTACACTCCCTAGAGATCGTATAAAACATAGTAATTGCTTATACAACATTTGTTTTACTAAAGCACTGTGTATTATTGACAACTGACATTTTTTCACAGGAGAAAGTTGTCAGAGGAAAGCTCAGAGGAGCTGGGATTTTTAAGGTGCCAATAACCCAATTTTATAGACCGATAATAAAATTCATAGATTTTTATTATATTGATTTAAAAATGTAAACATAGCAAAAAAAATACATAAGCACATATATAGACGAGGACACATTTAACCGCTTGCCGACCACCGCACGACTATTTACTGCGGCGGTCAGCCCCTCACAGGCAGAGCGACGTAGTACTACGTCGCTAGCCTGTGAGAGGGTCTAGGGAGCGAGCGCGCGCCCCCGGGCGGTCACGGACCCCCTCCCCCCCCCCCCCCGCACGTGTGACCAGCCGACCCGATGTCCGCCGGTCACTCGCGATCGTCGGTGGAGATGGAGAAAGGCAGGCGGCTAATGTAAACAAGCCGCCTGTCATTCTCCCCTGTGTAGGAATGGTGATCATACGGTTCTACTATGTAGGACTGTTGATCACTGTTCCTACATCTCAAGCCACAGCCAATCACAGTAAGAATCACGCCCCTAGGGACACACACAACCCCTCCCTCTCAAAAAAAGTTAACCCCTTCACTGCCAGTGTATTTTTACAGTAACAGTGCATATATAGCACTGATTACTGTAGAAATGTCACTGGTAACCCCAAAAGTGTCAAAAATGTCAGTCAGGGGTCCGATCTGTCCGCCGCAATGTCGCAGTACCGCAAAAAAAATTGCAGATCGCCGCCATTACTCGTTAAAAAAAAAAAAAAACCAACAAAAATGACAAAAATCTTTCCCTTTGTTAGTAAACGCGATAACGTTTGCGCAAACCAATCTAAATACGCTTTTTGCGTTTTTTTTTTTTTTTTTTACCAAACATATGCAGCATAAAACAAATTGGCCGAAAACGTTAAAAAATGTTGATTTTTAAATTTTTTTTTTTTTTTGGGGGGAATTTCATATAAAAAAAATGTGAAAAATATTATTTTTGCAAAATTGTCGCTCTTTTTTTTTTGTTTATAGCGCATGATCAAAAAATCGCACAGGTGATCAAATACCACCAAAAGAAAGCTCTGTTTGTGGGAAAAAAAGGAGGTCAAATTAGTTTAGGTACAGCGTCGCACGACCGCGCAATTGTCCGTTAAAGTCACGCAGTGCCGAATCGCAAAATAGGCCCTGGTCAGGAAGGGGGTAAAATCTTTCAGGGCTTAAGTGGTTAAAATTACTGGATTAAGTGATTTTGGACAATTTTTTACTTTAATGCTTAATTTTACTTTTTTTATAATAATGTTTCTGTAGGTGCTGGGACATAAACCCTACATTTGTAGATTCTGGGAAAAAGTTTTTTTTTTTTTTGCTATATTCCACTCCCTAGAGATAAAACATAATAGTCAATAATACACAGTGCTTTAGTAAAACCAATGTTGTATAAGCAATTACTGACATTTTTTCACAGGAGAAAGTTGTCAGAGGAAAGCTCAAAGGAGCTGGGATTTTCAAGGTGCCAAAAACCCAATTTCATAGACAGATATTACAATTCATAGATTTTTATTATATTGATTTAAAAGTAAACATGCCAAAAAATACATTAAAAAACATATATAGACAAGGACACATTTAAAATTACTGGATTAAGTGATTTTGGACAGGTTTTACTTTAATGCTTATTTTTACTTTTTTTGATACTTTTTCTTTTGTAAATTCTAAAAAAAAAAAAAAAAAACCACAGTAATTGCTTATACAACATTTGATTTACTAAAGCATTGTGTATCATAAAAAGTTTTTTTAAATATTTTTTCTTTTGTGGGTGCTGGAATTAAACCCAGATTTTGTGGATTCTAAAAAAAAAAAAAAAAATCCAGATTGTAATAAACAATCAAACAAATAATTGGCTTATACAAAATATGTTTCTCTGTCGCTCATTGACAGACGTAGTCTTCTTGATTCACAAGAGCTGGGTTATGTTGTCTCCGCAGGAGTAGGACTAGGCAGAAAGACAAAACGTTCTGGCTCCACCCTAGGGGCAGTCCCTGAGGGTATATCCTCCCTCTCTCTGCTACAAGGCATCAGTTTTTTTCTGTCTAGTCAGGAGTAAGGACCAAAGTTCCTTGCTGGGATCCTTTGGGTCCTGGCAAGATTTTTTCTTAGAAAAAATATTTTTTTTAGGCAGTTTTCTCCAGTGTTTTTTTCCTGTGAGATCTTCAAGCAAATACGCCGGACTGGGCGACACTAGTGGTCACCCCAGCCGGCCTACGAGCGCGCGCAGACCATTGCATTGCGCTTGGTCGGCCACGACACATTCAAGTAAGTATGCGGGGCCGGGCAACGGGCTGGATGTTGAGATCCAGTGGTCACCCCGGTTTCTGCCTACGAGCGCGTGCAGACCAGAGCTCCGCGCTGGGTCGGCCGCGACGGAGTCCCATTGGAGGGACTGACCTTGCGAGTTAAAAGTCTCGCTTGGACGCCAGGAACCAGAGAGTCGAGGCGTCCGGAGTGGTCCACAACCCCCCACCCCGGTGGAGAGGGTATTGTGAAGAGAGGGTGCCTGTCGGTTTGGTATGGTGAGTAAACGTTCCCTTTTTTCCTCGTTATGAGGCAGTATGAATTATGGGCCCCTCCATACATGGTCAGTATATATCTGACACTAAAAGTCCCCCTTGTAAATACAGTATGTGTTTGGTGGGAAGTGGACTTGGTTTGAGAGCTAACACTCTACCCAGCAGACTGTAGTATTACAGCAGACATAGGAGGTATAATCCTACCTTAATTGTAGTATACCTCCTGCAGATCGATAAACCGCCATTTAGCAGAGATGCAGGTGGATGTGCTGGGAAAAACGATTTCGGCGGTCCGCCGCCATTTTGCCGTAGACCAGGTGCATGTATGTCCTCAGGTCACGCCGGCCGCCATGTTTTTGGAGTCTATTGTCTCCTGTATGGGGGCGGCCATGTTTGATGAGCCCAGCTACCTCGTGGAGAGCTGGGAACGCCGGAAGGCGTATACAGGGGGTGGAGCCACGTCCTTCTACCCGGGAAAACGAACACAGCTCTTTCCAGTCTGTAAAAGACAGACGCTGACTGCAGTTGGTTGGAAACTTCTCTGCATCGGGTGGTGAGCCTTGGGGGTCCCTCTCTCTCTCTTGGGGATCTAGAAGCAGGTACTCTGAGGGGCGCTATTGCGCTAGGGGGAGACACATAAAAAAAAAAAAAGAGGTATTTTTTTGATTTAAAAAAAAAAAAAAAAAAAGTTTTTTGTTTTTTCTGGCAGAGGTGTCCTGAATTAACATGGACCCTGCCACTCATGTATCTCCTCCGGATCCCCTCGAGGTGTCTGCAGGATCCTCCAGCACCCCGCTTACGATTGAATCATTGTCAGCTATTATGGAAACTTTTGTGTCCCGGGTGGAAGTGGCTTGTCAGGGACAGGGTGCAAGAAAGCGACCCCCGCCTAACCCCTTATTATCTGAAACCTCGGATTCAGACTCTGAGCCTATTTCTGCAGTTGCAGGTACCTCAGCTGGGATTGGTGTCTCGGGTACTGTCTCTTCAGACAGCGAGGAGGATGTTTCGGCATCAGCCATAGCCCGAGAGGAAGCGTTGGTAAACGCACTCATTATATCTGTTCAAGAAACCTTAAGATTACAGGGTATTCCGTCGGAAATAACTGAAACTGAAATCCCTTTTGGGACTAAAAAACGCATGAAAGTGGCGAAGGTTTTTCCATTGCCCAAATGTTTTGGCAATCCAATCAAAGAAGAATGGAGTCTGCCAAAACGCACCTCTGCTATTTCTAAACGCATTAACAGGCGTTATCCGTTTGAGGAAACCCTCATTAAGAAATGGACAGAACCACCTGTGGTGGATTCACCAATTGCTAGATTGAATAAAGCCACGGTTATTCCTTTAGAAGACGCTCCGTCTTTTAAAGATCCAGTGGATTGCAAGATAGAAGCTATGTCTCGCACCATGTTTTCCTTGATTGGATCAGCTTTCAGACCAATAATTGCTATTGGTCTGGTTTCGCAGACTGTAACTGAATGGACCAAGTGGTTACGCCGGGACTTAGAAGAGGTCCCTCAGGCGGTATCAGATTTGTTGGAACAAATGATACAGGGGTTACAGTTTGTGTGTGATGCGGCGTTAGACGCCACTCCATTATTGGCGCGAGCATCAGTCTCAGCAGTGGTTCTCAGGCGTACACTGTGGCTAAAAGGTTGGTTAGCCGACCAAGGTTCCAAAAAAGCATTGGCTAATATCCCCTTTTCAGGAGAACGTCTATTTGGAGCCAACTTAGATGAGATCATTAAGGATCTCACGGGTGGGAAGAGCACCTTTTTACCGCAAAATGTTAAGGGTAAAGGAACTCGTCAAAGACGAGGGCCTTCTTTCTCTGCTCACAAAAAGTTTTTTCGTCCCGCGGGTGAAAAAATTAAGTCCTCCAAAGCTCCTTCAGGAGGCTTCAGGGGACGTTGGTCGGGCAAGCAAAAGCCCGCCCCCTCCAGACCTGAAGATAAATCGTCCAAAGCCTGAAGGTGCGCCCCCACCCATAATTGGGGTGGGGGGAACGTCTTCGCCGGTTCCCGGATCCATGGCTTTCCAGAATCCCGGACAAGTGGGTTTGCGAAGTCATAAGGTCAGGGTACAAGATCGAGTTTCGATCTCTCCCACCGGCGCGATTCTTCCCTTCCAATATCCGACTATCCCCGGATCGTTTAGAAGATCCGCGGAAAGCAGTCACGGATTTACTACAACAAGGAGTGGTAGTCCACGTTCCTTGGACAGAACGTTTTCAAGGGTTTTATTCAAACCTATTTACAATACCCAGGAAAGAGGGCAAAGTGCGTCCAATTCTGGACTTAAGGGCACTCAATTCCTTTCTCAACATAAGGAAATTCAAGATGGAATCCATTCGCACAGTAGCAGCCTTCCTGCATCCAGGGGATGTCCTAGCGTCCATAGACATCAAGGACGCCTATCTTCACATTCCCATTTTCGCAGGACATCAGCGGTTTCTACGCTTTTCCGTAGAAGAGAACCACTATCAGTTTGTGGCGTTACCTTTCGGTCTCGCCACGGCTCCTTGGGTCTTCACGAAGGTGTTGGCCCCAATGTTGGCACTACTGCGCCAAAGAGGCATATCGATTCTAGGTTACCTAGACGATCTCCTGCTTCATGCAGAGTCTCCTCAGACTCTGCTACAAAACATAGAAATTACTATAATTTCTTTACAGGAATTCGGGTGGCTGGTGAACCAGCAAAAGTAATTTCTGGTTCCCACCCAGAGGCTCGAATATCTGGGTCTAATTCTAGACACAGTCAGGTCAAGAGTTTTAATTCCGGTAGGGAAACTCCGGAAGATTCAATCAGCAGTCCAGTTGTTACTATCCAACAGCTGGTCTTCTCTTCGAACTTGCATGAGGGTTCTGGGATTGATGGTGGCTTCCTTCGAAGCAGTCCCATTTGCCCAGTCCCATACCCGAATTCTTCAGCAAGAGATTCTTCTCAGATGGAATTGGAATCCGGAATCCCTGGACAATCGGATCCGATTGAGCAAACAGACCAGAGAGTCTCTGGTCTGGTGGCTTCGGTCTCCGATGCTCAGCCAGGGAAAGTAATTTCTGCCAATATATTGGACGATAGTGACCACGGATGCCAGTCTATCCGGATGGGGAGGAATTCTCGGTCAGTTATCTGTCCAGGGACTTTGGTCCCCGGAAGAATCCAGGTTGCCGATAAATGTATTGGAACTGAGAGCGATCAAACTTTGTCTGATTCACTGGACCGAGCAGCTCCAGGGCAGCCCGGTTCGGATCCAGTCGGACAACGCCACGGCTGTGGCTTATGTCAATCACCAGGGGGGCACCAAGAGTGTCCGAGTGGCCAAAGAAGTGGCTTGCATTCTTCGCTGGGCGGAACGATTTGTTCCAGCTATCTCTGCGGTATTCATTCCGGGGGTGGAGAATTGGCAGGCAGATTATCTCAGCCGTCAGACTCTGGATCAGGGGGAATGGTCCCTCCATCCAGAAGTTTTCCACCAGTTGTGCCTACGGTGGGGCACCCCGGATGTGGATCTGTTGGCATCACGATTCAACAGGAAAGTACAGAGATTCGTGGCTCGCTCCCGCGATCCTCTAGCAGAGACCGCAGACGCACTGATCGCCCCGTGGGGGCAATACCAGCTAATGTATGCCTTCCCTCCTCTCGGGTTACTGCCAAGACTTCTTCGCAGGAAAGAGGAGGAAGGAATTCCAGTAATCCTGGTAGCTCCGGACTGGCCTCGCCGAGCTTGGTACGCCGACGTGGTCAGACTGGTGGCGGACGTCCCGTGGAGACTTCCTCTCAGGGAGGACCTACTGTCTCAGGGACCGATCTTCCATCCTGCTTTACGATCGCTGGCTTTAACGGCCTGGCTATTGAGACCCAGGTGCTGAAGGACAAGGGATTGTCAGCTTCAGTTATTCCTACTCTAGTTAAAGCAAGGAAAGCGACTTCCAGAAAGATTTATCATCGTACATGGAAGTCCTACATTGCATGGTGTGAACCTCTGGGGTTCCGTCCACGGTCTTATTCGGTTATTCGGTTAGCCGAATATTAGCTTTTCTGCAACAAGGGGTTGAGCAGAAACTGGCCTTGAGCACTATCAAGGGTCAGGTCTCAGCATTAGCTATCTTCTTTCAGAAGCCTTTGGCTACTCATTCCTTGGTGCGGAATTTCATCCAGGGGGTGCGACATCTGGCTCCGCCAGTGCGCGCGCCGTTACCACCCTGGGATCTTAATTTAGTATTGTCGGTTCTTCAGAAACCTCCCTTTGAAGATATTAGGGAGATTCCTCTACCTACGTTGTCCCAGAAGGTGGCCTTCTTGGTGGCTATCACTTCTGCACGCAGGGTGTCAGAACTGGCCGCTTTATCTTGTCGTTCCCCATATCTGGTGGTTCATAGAGATAAGGTGGTTCTTCGTCCGAATCCATCCTTCCTACCAAAAGTGGTTTCAGAATTTCATCTGAATGAAGAAATTGTATTACCTTCCCTATGTCCTAAGCCCAGTCATCCTCGGGAGTTTGCTTTACACTCCTTGGATGTGGTCCGGGCGATCAGGGTATACTTGAAAACGACAGACTCGTTTCGCAAGACGGATTCACTTTTTGTGATCCCGGATGGACCCAAAAAGGGGTTGCCTGCATCTGCCGCGACTATTTCCAAATGGATCAGACAGACGGTGGTACAGGCTTATTCTATTAAGGGTCGGGAGCCCCCGTTCCCTGTTAAGGCGCACTCCACTCGGGCACTTAGTGCGTCATGGGCCTTTCGCCATCAGGCGTCAGTGGTCCAGGTGTGCAAGGCGGCTACCTGGTCGTCGGTGCATACCTTTACAAAACATTATAAAGTACATGTAGTGGCATCGTCTGATGCCTCGTTTGGCCGCAAGGTTTTGCAGGCCGCCATTTGAGGAGACCAGTGGTCTGCCTCGAGGGTTTTTTTCCGTTGGAAATTTTCATTTGAGTCTCATTCTTTGTTTATAATGAGCCTTTAAAACTTCTAGTTTGGCACCGGTTGGGCCTTCTAGATTGGATTTTGATTTCGGTCAATCCCACCCCTCATTTGTGGCACTGCTTCTGGATGTCCCAGTTCTTGTGAATCAAGAAGACTACGTCTGTCAATGAGCGACAGAGAAAATCTGATTTTTGTAAGATCTTACCGTAAAATCCTTTTCTCTTAAGCTCATTGACAGACGTAGTACCCGCCCCTCTATCATTGAGTTGGGTTGGGTTAAATTCTCTGTTGCTGCTTTGTGACAGAACTGATGCCTTGTAGCAGAGAGAGGGAGGATATACCCTCAGGGACTGCCCCTAAGGTGGAGCCAGAACGTTTTTTCTTTCTGCCTAGTCCTGCTCCTGCGGAGACAACATAACCCAGTTCTTGTGAATCAAGAAGACTACGTCTGTCAATGAGCTTAAGAGAAAAGGATTTTACGGTAAGATCTTACAAAAATCCGATTTTTACTAAAGCACTGTGTTTTTATAAACAATTGCATTTTTTTTCTTTTATTTTTCCTTTTTATTTATTTATTTTTAGAATCTACAAAAACAAATCTTTAAGCGCCGGTTCACACTAGCGCGACGCTACTTTCAGGGGCGACCTCCGAGATCACGGTGCGAGCAGCGCGCCCTGCGACCTCGGAGCGGCCGCCATGGACTTCATAACATTGAAGTCTATGACGGTCGCCTCCTGGTCGCCCCAAAGAAGCTCTTATTAGAACGGGTCCGTAGCTTCCCTATGGGAGGCGACCTGCGGCGAACTGTGAGGCGACCAGGTCGCCTCACAGGTCGCCCTAGTGTGAACCGAGGCTAATTCCAGCCTGCAAAACAAAAAACAACTCTGTTTCCTTTCCCCAGATATTGT